>NW_019946065.1:0-3175 GCF_002910315.2 Salvelinus sp. IW2-2015
TCTTATGTCACATCAGTAGGGAAGAGGAACGGGGGAGGGGGGAAAGAGGTATTTATGACTGTCATAAACCTACCCCCACTGCCAACGTCATGACAGTCCCCCCATGTTGGGTTCAATCTTGCGATTAACCTGCATGTTGCAAACCAACATACAAATGACCGTGGGTTGTCCTGGTTGTGGACCATCGTTGTGGTCGACCCGGGTAGGGTTTCTGCGAATGAAGAAGTCTGCTCCATGGCTGGACAGCAGATGTCCAGTTGGTGATCGCTGTTGCAGTACCCCCTCTGGTGTGGTCGACCCGGGTAGGGTGTCTGCAAATGAAGAAGTCTGCTCCATGGCTGGGCAGCGGGGGTCCGGATTGGGATCGCCGTTCCGGACCCGTCGTCTGGTCGTCCAGACTGGAAGATCTGGGCAGTAACTTAGGCAGATGTTAACAACGCACACACACTCATGAAATATATCATTACGTTTCCTCCCAAATGAGCGGCGTTGTGGCACTAACTGATGGTTGTATGGGGAAGTTGTTTATGGCTCTATCACTTTCTACATGCCGAAGAAAATGAAACAAAATTAAATGAAAACAAAACAAAATATAGTTATGCCACCTTAACCATCTAATTGGACTGTATTCTATCTACGTCCATGGTCTTGGCAAAATGACCCTATCATGTCATTGTCTAATGTCATATCTAGGGCTCTTCTAATTTSCGGGGTGTTGGTTAGGGTACTATCCTAAGTTGATAACTATATGATACGTCTACAGCTGTAAGGCACTAGTTTTGGGCAGTCTACAGGGATGACCTATGGACTTCTGAGAAGAAAACTGGTGAGTGCTGTAGCTGTAGAGTTAAAGGCCTCAAAATAAATGTTCAACTTTACTAAGGCTGGTATTTTGCTCGGACCCTTAAGTGATCCTAGCATAAATCCTAATTGGATGTTCCGTTGTACATGTGCGTTTATGCGRACGCAAGCACACATGTCAAGGGAAGGAAACCAAGTATCCTGGCAGATTACAACTTGTTCAGAATGAGTCTGACGTAGTCAGGTAATTTTCAGGTCAATGCCTGGASGTCAGTCAGAATTGGTGTCGAGGGAGTCTGTAGTGGTTTTACTACCAGTCACTGTCTTCCACTATTGTAGTGGCAGTAGGTATGAAGAAGTATACTTCATAGCTATGTTATTCACGGAGGAGCTAACCTCATGACGGAAGTACTAAGTATTAGACCAGTCGTACATGGTGTGATCGTGGTTCCTGACTTCTAACAACTTTTCTCCTGAACGGAGGGTTCTATTTATTAGTGGCGTGTGTAACCATTGGAAGAGTGCAATGGAGATTCCCTTCCCCGCGCTGCACTCTGAGTGACTCCTATGTTGCTATTATCAATAGCAATTTAACTTGTGAGGTTACTAATCCTCTTACTGAGTTTTGCTGGGCTGACTGTGGCATTGGTACTGGTACTCAAGGGGTCCAGTCGTCCTACCGATTTATTCTGAAATGTTATCSTACAGGAATACATGATTAGAGCATTTTACTAGTTGTCTTGTAGTGACTACTACACATGGCAAGGAATGATTATTGTTGCCATTTGTTTTGGAGGTGGACAAGTCCAATGGACTTCCTTTACGACCAGTGTGGTACACCTCAGTAATATCTTAGATGTGTTCTAAGATAATCCCCGTCTAGGGGCCTGTCTGCTCCTCACTGTTCTCAAAGGGGAGTTTACAACTAGATTTGGTTTATGCTCTGGCGGCCTCGTACGGTGTTGTCCGTAGTCTCGACCCCCCCCACCGGCCTCGATAAGGCTCATCATGGGTCTGGGCTACTATTCCCCCCCTTTGTGTCTCGGGACCCCCCCACCAGCATGTGGTGTTGGTATCCAAGGCGCAAACGAAAGGTTCGGACCCTATGTACGAGTTGCCAGTGGCCGTGTTATGAGAATGGCTGTAACCTTTCAACCAAATCTCCTGGTGTTTGTGCTTCAACACCCTCAGTGGCTGTCGAGGTCTGTCAGTCATCACCGCGTCCGCGCGTGGCAACCTCTTCAGTACCTGCGAACTGAGACGAGGATATCGGTCTGTGATATCGCAAAGTGTTTCACCAGTGGGAACCATCGGGTCAGTTGCTGGACTGACGCCATTAGTGTCATTGTAAGGGTTGACAGTCCCCCACAAAGCGGAAGGTGTGTCATTGGAAGCAGAGTATACTCTGCGCATTGATGTTTTTCTTGCTGAGACAGTCYCAGTGCTTGCGGAAGTGTCCGAAGGGCAAGAGAAGTTCATCTCAACTACCTCCTTGCATGACTYCAAGGAGGAGGGAAGTAGCTCATTCACAGAGACAGCTGGCTCGAAAACATGAAAAGAATTGTCAATCAGATTGGCTGATGGAATGTGTTGAGATATCGTAATATCTCCTTGGATCGGATTCTGCACCAAGTGTTTTTTAAATGTCTTTTTCCCAAGGGGTGTTTTCGACAGATACCCCTCGTGACTGACTGCGTTGCAGCTAGCGTTAGGGAAAGACAGTGTGGTCGGTGGAGAAGGCACGGTAGCCTGTGACCATACCTGGTTGGTTTTCCAATCCATCAATGGGAGTAACCGATCCATCAAGTCTGCTCCAAGTAGCAGGGGTACAGTTTTGAGGCTAGTGACATACACAGGGTGGACGAGCGATATGTCCTTGAAGTGTAGTTTCAACATGACTCTCAATGTGAGAGGCGAGGTAGTCTGAGTGACCCCTCGAAGTGTAGTGTCGCATCGTTCCACTTTTAACCAACGTTTAGTTGGCTTCAATGCCCTTTTTAGATCATCAAACAATGTTTGAGAGATGAGGGATATTGTCGCACCCGAATCAATTAGCGCATGACAAGTTAAGCAGTCCTCCAGGACTGTTTCCAGGTATGGTCGTTTCGATTCGTGTTTAGTGGACATATTCCCCACAAAGTGGAGTGGTCTTTCGCAACAACGTGATGTGTCAATTCTGTTCAAGGTGGAAGCAGATTGACTTTTACGATTTTGAGTGGGCTTGGCTTTAACGAAGCGTTTGACCTTTTTCTTCGCAACCTTTGTATCAGGGTTTATAGACAAAGCCCGTGGGCTTGTTTCTTGGTCAATCGGGCCCTGGATAGGGTCTCGAGTGAAAGCAGGAGGGATTTGAATTTTAACGTCCTTGCTATGG
>NW_019946065.1:9086-25494 GCF_002910315.2 Salvelinus sp. IW2-2015
AAAAAGAGAGGAGATAAGTTAAATTGGCTAATTGATATATAGTATACATTAGATATGTAGCACTCAAGGTGGCGAACGCGGGGAATGGAATCTCGCCATTGCACTCTTTCCAATGGTTTTACACCGCCACTATAAATAAGAACGCCTCACGTTCAGGAGAAAATGTTATAGAAGTCAGGAACCAAACGATCAACACTGTACGACTGGTCTTAATACTTACAGTACTCCGTCATGAGGTTAGGCTCCTCCGTGGCTAACAATAGCGCTATGAAGAATATTTCTTCATTACCTACTGCACTACAATAGTGGAAGACAAGTGACTGGTAAGTAAAACCACTACAGACTCCCTCGAGCACAATTCTGACTGCCCTCAGGCATTGACCTGGAAAATTACCTGACTACGTCAGACTCATTTCTGAACAAGTTGTAAATCTGCCAGGATACTTGGTTTCCTTCCCTGGACATGTGTGCTTGCGTAAGGCATAAACGCACATGTACAACCAGAACATCCCAATTTAGGATTTATGCTAGGAATCACTTAAGAGGTCGACAAAATACCAGCCTTAGTAAAGTTAAACATTTATTTTGAGGCCTTTAACTCTACAGCTACAGCACTCCACCCACGTTCTTCTTCTCAGTAAGTTCATACGGTCATAGCTCCTGTGACTGCCCAAACTAGTGCCTTTACAGCTGTAGACGTCATCATATTAGTTATCCATATCTTAGGCATAGTACTGTATTCCCTACAACCAATCTACCTGAGAATGCCATCGCATGCGAAATTATGTCTAAGAGAGCCCTAGATATGACATTAGACAAATGCATGATAGGGTCATTTTGCCGAAGACCACATGGACGTAGATAGAATACAGTCCAATTAGATGGTGTAAGGTGGCATAGACTATATCTTGTTTTGTTTATGCTTTTCATTTCATTTTTGTTTCATTTTCTTCGGCATGTAGAAAGTGATAGAGCCATAAACAACTTCCCCATACACACGCATCAGTAGTGCCACAACGCCGCTGCATTTGGGGAGGAAATTAATAATATTTTCATGAGTGTGTGTGCGTGCGTTGTTTAAATCTGCCTAAGTTACTGGGCCCAATCTTCCAGTCTGGACGACCAAGACTACGTGTCCGAAACTGGCCGATCCCAATCCGGACCTCGCTGCCAGCCATGGAGCAGACTTCTCATTGCAGACCACCCCTACTGCCGGGTCGACCACACAGAGGGGGACTGCAACAGCAGATCACCAACTGGACATCTGCTGTCCAGCCATGGAGGCAGAACTTCTCATTTGCCAGCACCCTACCCGGTCGACACACGCAAGAGGGGGACTGCCAACAGCGATCACACAACTTGGACATCTGCTGTCCAGCGAGGAGCATGACTTCTTGCATTCGCAGAAATCCCTAACCGCAGGGGGTCGACCACAGCAAATGGGGACACACAACGATGGTCCCACAACCAGGACAACTCACGTCATTTTTAATGTTGGTTTGGCAAAGCATGCAGGTTAATTCGCAAGATTGAACCCAACATGAGGGGAACTGGTCATGACGTTGGCAGTGGGGGTACGGTTTATGAGTCATAAATACTCTTATCCCCCTTTTTTCCTCTCCCTACGATTGATCATAAGAAATCCTTGGTTAAGCATAGAGATTCTGGGGCATCAAGAAAGTGGGGGGAAATGAACTATATTTCCTGGTAATCCGACCCACGAACATATGCGGTGGTACTTAAGGTATATTATGTCAGTTCGGTTGCCCTCTGACCGGCATTCTCATCAATGATAGAATGACATAAACTCTACTGTGAAAAGTCTTATAAACGTCAGAGGTATCGGATTCAACATGGAATTGTTGTTTAATTCAAATGTTTGAAATATGACATTGTTGTGAAGAGGTGAAATGTAATTTAGCTTCCAAATAAGAGATCTGGGCTTTCATAAGTTTTTTCCTCTGCTCACAGTGGCCCGCCCCTGTGAAGAGGCATGGGTTTGTAACTTTTCAGACACACCCCTCTCCCTCCACTATAAAAGCCATTGACAGAATATAACTTTCTGTTCCGGGGACACAAGGATGACGATCCGGTGTCAGAATGGTTCAGATAATAACTACAGAACTAAGCCAACATCAGCTGGACTTTGATTGTGAATGGTATGAACTTTGAACTCGTATTCACTACAGAAGTGATATCTCCTAGCCGTTGAGTTAGCAACAGCTAAACGGCAGGTTAGAAGGACAGTCCGAGTAATCCCGTCTACTACACACAACGTTACTCAACGTATCCCGTGACTACCAGAGACATTCTCCAAAGGACAGAGGACTCTGGGTTGGCGATACGGTCTTCCATCTACAACCAACCTACTGAGCGCAGCTCAGAGTAAATATTTATTGCATTTTCCTTTTCAAATGGGCAGTAATTTAGAAATGCATAAGATACTGTATTTACGATAGCACAGCTGCCGCCTATGTTCCAGTCTCCCGCTCTTTTCACTAAGACTCAGCCCCTTCCCGCTTGTGTAACAAGCTGTCATATCTATTCCGCCCGCTAAGGGACGTTTTTTTCTGTATGACGTAATTTTGTGATCAAGTTATGATTTAATTGTATATGTGTGATTCTGTGTGATTAGTTAGGTATTTAGTAAATAAATATTAAACCGCAATTTTTGTATGCTGATTCAACTTGTTAGCCAGGATTCTTGCAGATAATCAAGGATTTTACAACTTTCAGATGAGACTGAATAAAATGACGATTAATGTGACTGTTATGGATGTAAAATCTTACTAAATATTAAGAGTTATTCGAAAGATAACAGCTCTATAAAATATTATTTCGTGGTGTCCTCTCTAGTTATTAACATTTACATGATTAGTTCATCAGGTAATATTAAATTACGGGGAAATTAAATTTTATAGAATGCATGTCAATAGCAATTAATCTGGCAATAGTCAAAGACACGAATCATGTTACACAATACATGTATGTTTTTGTTCGATAATGTGCATATTTATATCCAAAACTATCAGTTTACATGGCGCCATGTTCAGAAAATGCCTCCAAAAACCAACTGTGTCAGATTTCAAAAAACTTTACGGAAAAAAGCAAACCATGCAATAATCTGAGACGGCGCTCAGATAGAAACAAAAATTCTCCCGCCATGTTGGAGTCAACAGAAATACGAAATTACATTATAAATATTCCCTTACCTTTGATGATCTTCAACAAGAATGCACTCCAGGAATCCTAGTTCCACAATAAATTGTTGTTTTGTTTGATAATGTCCATTATTTATGCAATGTAGCTACTTTGTTAGCACGTTTAGTACACATATCCAAACGCTCATGGCAGGTCCAGGCGAACGTCAGACGAAAACTTTCAAAAGGTTATATACAGGTTCGAATAAACTTGTCAAACTAAGTATAGAATCAATTTTAGGATGTTGTTATCATAAATATTCAATAACGTTCCAACCGGAGAATTCCTTTGTGTCTATAGAAGTAATGGAAACGCAAGTCGATATCATGTGGAATGCGCATGACCAGGATCTGGCTCTCTGCAGACCACTGACTCATTCCCTCTTATTCAGCTCCACATCACAGTAGAAGCTTCATTCAAGGTTCTACAGATTGTTGACATCTAGTGGAAGCCGTAGGAAGTGCAAACAGATCCATATCCCACTGGGAATTCAATAGGCGATGAGTTGAAAATCGACCAACCTCAGACCAAACGACCAACCACTTCCTGGTTGGATTTTTCTCAGGTTTTCGCCTTCTGTTATACTCACAGACATCATTCAAACAGTTTTACAAACTTCAGAGTGTTTTATATCCAATAGTAATAATAATATGCATATATTAGCATCTGGGACAGAGTAGGAGGCAGTTCACTCTGGGCATGCTATTCATCCAAAGTGAAAATGCTGCCCCCTATCCCTAAAAAGTTAAACACTCTACAACAAAGCTTTCTCAGTGTCCAACAAGCTTTCTCTACCTTTAACCTTGTTCTGAACACCTCCAAAACAAAGGTCACGTGGTTTGGTAAGAAGAATGCCCCTGTCCCCACAGGTGTGATTACTACCTCTGAGGGTTTAGAGCTTGAGGTAGTCACCTCTTACAAGTACTTGGGAGTATGGCTAGACGGTACATGGTCCTTCTCTCAGCACATATCAAAGCTGCAGGCTAAAGTTAAATCTAGACTTGGTTTCCTCTATTGTAATCGCTCCTCTTTCACCTCAGCTGCCAAACTAACCCTGATTCAGATGACCATCCTACCCATGCTCGATTACGGAGACATCATTTATAGATCGGCAGGTAAGGGTGCTCTTGAGCGGCTAGATGTTCTTTACCATGTGGCCATCAAATGTGCCACCAATGCTCCTTATAGGACACATCACTGCACTCTATACTCCCCTGTAAACTGGTCATCTCTGTATACACGTCACAAGACCCACTGGTGGATGCTCATTTATAAAACCCTCTTAGGCCTCCCTCCCCCCTATCTGAGATATCTACTGCAGCCTTCATCTTCCACATACAACACCCGCTCTGCCAGTCAAATTCTGTTAACTTCTTTGGGGTAGGGGGCAGTATTTTCACGTCCGGATGAAAAACATGCCCAGAGTAAACTGCCTGCTACAAAGCCATAAAAGCTAGAATATGCATAGTATTAGTAGATTTGGATAGCAAACACTCTGAAATTTCTAAAACTGTTTGAATTATATCTGTGAGTAAAACAGAACTCATTTGGCAGCAAACTTCCAAACAGGAAGTGAATATTCTGAAAATGGGTCTCTGTGTAAGGCCTTGCCTATTCAATTGCCTTTTATTTATGGATCTGTATGCACTTCATACGCCTTCCACTAGATGTCAACAGGCAGTAGAATGTTGAATGGGGTGTCTAGCTTGATGTGAGACCGAATGAGAGCTTTTGGAGTGACAGGTCCACCATTTTGGCAGTTTTTTCCTGCGCACCAGAGAGCACTGTATTGTTTTCTGCAATGCCTTAGATAGACACAACGAAATGCTCCGTCTTGGACGTTATTGGATACATATGAGAAAAACATAAAGATGGATTTTCAACTGAGTTTGACCAGTTTATTCAACGTTTATTGTGACTTTTGGAATTTTTCGTTCCATGCGCCAAGAGTTGATGGACATGTGCGCTCCACAATGCTAGCCAAAGTTGCTAATTCGACAGAAGAAATGGACATTCTAAAACAAAACAACGATTTATTGTGGAACTAGGACTCCTTGCACTACATTCTGATGGAAGATCATCAAAGGTAAGAGAATATTTATGATGTTATTTCGTATTTTTGTGGAATATGTTGGCTCCAACATGGCGGGAATGGCTGGGCCGCTTCTCAGATTATTGCATGCTGTACTTTGTACTAAAGTTATTTTTAAAATCTAACACAGGCGTTGCATAAGAACCAGTGTATCTTTCATTTGCTGTACAACATGTATTTTTTTAGCAAAGTTTATGAGTTTTTGGTTAGATTACGTGACTGTCCAAAATTTCTCCGGACAATTTGGTGCATGGGCGCGTATTCACAATGTAAAACCAGGAAAAATCTCATTTGCAACTGCGACCTGCCAGATAAAGCATAGCATGTGAACAGACAAACACAGAGTTACACATGGAGTAACAAAAACAAGTCAATAACATAGTAGGACAAAGAAAGAAAAAAAAAGAGAATCTATATACAATGTGTGCAAAGCATGAGGAGGTAGGCAATAAATAGGCCATAGGAGCAAATAATTACAATATTAGCAGATAACACTGGGGTGATAAATCATCAGATGATCATGTGCAAATAGAGATACTGGTGGTGCAAAAGAGCAGAAAAGTAAATAAATGAAAACAGTATGGGGATGAGGTAGGTAAATGGTTTCATTTGCTGTACACATTATTTTTCATAAATGTTTTTAATGATGAGTATTTAGTATTTCACGTGCTCTCTGTAATATTCCTGGCTGTTTTGGTGCTATTTGTGAAGATGGCTGCAATGTAAAACTACGATTATACCTATAAATATGCACATTTTCGAACAAAACATAAATGGTATTGTAACATGATGTTATAAACTGTCACTGATGAAGTTGTCAAAGGTTAGTGAATATTTTATCTCTATTTTTTGCGGTTTTGTGAAAGCTATGTTTGCGGTGAAAAAAGGCGTTGTGTGTTTGGCTATTGTGGTGAGCCACAAAATATATATTGTTGGTTTTCGCTGTAAAACATTTTAAGATCGGAAATGTTGGCTGGATTCACAAGATGTTATACTTTCAATTTGCTGTATTGGACTTGTGATTGCATGAAATATATATAGAAAGCCCTGTGGCCTAGCTAGGCTATGTCTACTTCAGCCGTTTTCTGATAGGGATACCCGGATCCCGGACGGGGACTTAAGTAGAGGTAGTATAATCAAGCGTCTCTGTCTCAGAGTAAGCTTGATGTGAGAGGATAACCAGTCCCGACAGCGCATTGTGAATGAACTGAGGAGATATTAGGTAGCACGTCATTCATGAATATATGCTATCTGCCGCTGTCTTACCTCTCCCACCTCGTCTTCTAAGCACACCATACTGGCAATTGACGTACAGATGTGCCTCCTTTTTTTTTTTTTTTTTTTTTTTAACTTAGGCAATTCAGAATAAGAATGCGGCCTAGGAATTCTGCCTTGCAGGGGCAAAGGACAATTTTTACCTTGTCGGCTCGGGGATTCGATCTTGCAACCTTCCGGTTACTAGTCCACCTGCCCGCCCAAGATTGAACTTGTATTTATAATTTTACAATTAAAATGCACTTCTTTCAATAAAGCGTTTCACATTCTCCACTGGTTGAAATACTACTATCCTGTGTCCGTCCTCAGATTAATGGAGTTAAATGTKCATAGGTTTTTCTCTCTATGAATTACAGATCAATCATGTTTAGTCTATTGTATAGTTACAATGTGTAATCATTGATATCCCAGGAGCAGTAAACACTGTTGAAGTGTATACTTGTAATACATGCAGACACCGCATCATTTAAATAATGGCGTTTGATATGACTGAAAAATACAGTCATACCTGAACCGCACCTTTATTTGCCAAGGAAGAGTACATGATCGGTGAATATATTCAATGTACAGGCTACAATGTGGTGGTAACTACAGTACATGTGTATATAGGACTTGCATCCTTGGCACATTAAAGTTATATTCTACCTTATGCTTCATTAATGCCATTCAGACTTGAGGTTCATAGATTGGTATGAATATTAGTTCAGAACTTTACGTTTTTGGGTCCATACCCAGATCGGCTACATAGTTATTTTTAACCCGACACAATAAGCAAGTAAATAGTTAGCTAGCTATGTTACTTCAGCTGCATTGCAAGGCAAGCTTACACAATTGTGCAGTCAATGCGTTTGTCTCTACATTAACACATTCCTCTCATTGTACATTTGCTTGACTCGTTAAGACGTCAGCCATCTTCGTTGAGCGCCACAAGGCAAGGGTGGCTCGCGTCTTTAAATCTGCGTATTCCTCCAAAGCTCAGCTGTCCCGAGTCTGCACAACTCTGCCAGGACCTAGGATCAAGAGACACTTAAGTGTTTTAGTACTATATCTCTTGACATAATGATGAAAATAATCATGGCATACTGGACCCTATTCCAACTAAACTACTGAAAGAGCTGCTTCCTTTGCTCGGCCCTCCTATGTTGAACATAATAAACGGCTCTCTATCCACCGGATGCGTACCAAACTCACTAAAAGTGGCAGAAATAAAGCCTCTCTTGAAAAAGCCAAACCTTGACCCAGAAAATGTAAAAAACTATCAGCCTATATCCAATCTTGCATTCCTCTCAAAAATGTTCGAAAAAGCTGTTGCGCAGCAACTCACTGCCTTTCTGAAGACAAACAATGTATACGAAATGCTTCAGTCTGGTTTTAGACCCCATCATAGCACTGTGACTGCACTTGTGAAGGTGGTAAATGACCTTTTAATGACGTCAGACTGAGGCTCTGCATCTGTCCTCGTGCTCCTAGACCTTAGTGCTGCCTTTGATACCATCGATCACCACATTCTTTTGGAGATATTGGAAACCCAAATTGGTCTACACGGACAAGTTCTGGCCTGGTTTAGATCTTATTTGTCGAAAAGATATCAGTTTGTCTCTGTGAATGGTTTGTCCTCTGACAAATCAACTGTACATTTCGGTGTTCCTCACGGTTCCGTTTTRGGACCACTATTGTTTTCACTATATATTTTACCTCTTGGGGATGTCATTCGAAAACATAATGTTAACTTTCACTGCTCTGCGGATGACACACAGCTGTACATTTCAATGAAACATGGTGAAGCCCCAAAATTGCCCTCGCTAGAAGCCTGTGTTTCAGACATAAGGAAGTGGATGGCTGCAAACGTTCTACTTTTAAACTCGGACAAAACAGAGATGCTTGTTCTAGGTCCCAAGAAACAAAGAGCTTCTGTTGAATCTGACAATTAATCTTGATGGTTGTAAAGTCATCTCAAATAAAACTGTGAAGGACCTCGGCGTTACTCTGGACCCTGATCTCTCTTTTGACGAACATATCAAGACTGTTTCAAGGACAGCTTTTTTCCATCTACGTAACATTGCAAAAATCAGAAACTGTCTGTCCAAAAATGATGCAGAAAAATTAATCCATGCTTTTGTTACTTCTAGGTTAGACTACTGCAATGCTCTACTTTCCGGATTAAGCACTAAATAAACTTCAGTTAGTGCTCAATACGGCTGCTAGAATCCTGACTAGAACCAAGAAATTTGATCATATTACTCCAGTGCTAGGCTCCCTACACTGGCTTCCTGTTAAGGCAAGGGCTGATTTCAAGGTTTTACTGCTAACCTACAAAGCATTACATGGGCTTGCTCCTACCTATCTTTGCGATTTGGTCCTGCTGTACATACCTTCCTACGGTCACAAGACGCAGGCCTCCTAATTGTCCCTAGAATTTCTAAGCAAACAGCTGGAGGCAGGGCTTTCTCCTATAGAGCTCCATTTTTATGGAATGGTCTGCTACCTGTGAGAGACGCAGACTTTCGGTTAACTTTAAGTCTTTACTGAAGACTCATCTCTTTCAGTGGGTCATCTGATTGAGTGTTAGTTGGCCGGAGTGTGAAAGGTGAACTGGAAAGGCTCTGGAGCAACGAACGCACTTGCTGTTCTGCTGGCGGTTCCCGCTCTCTCCATGGGATTCTCTGCTCTAACTAATTCAGGGGCTGAGTCACTGGGTTCTGGTGGAGCTCTGTTCATGCTCGTGCCATAAGGCAGTAGGTGGGGCGTGACTTGTATGTGGTGTTGTGAGTTATGACGTGCATGTCGTGTGCGCTGTCGATGGGTATGCGGTCGTCCCATGGCCCCTAGAGCGGGTTGTGGTGGCGGAAATCCTTTGTGGGTTATCGTGCCTTGACATCTGCGGATGGCTAGGCCTTGTGGTTGAACGTATCGCCTCTTAGTGTGGGTGTGGGGCTGTGTGCTCGTTAGGGCAAGTGGGGGGGTGGGGTTATATCCTTTCTAGCTTTAGGGCCATCGTCTGGGGGATATCCTGGATGGGGCCACAGTGTCTCCTGACCCCTCCTGTCTCAGTCTCCAGTATTTATGCTGCAGTAATTTGTGTCGTGGGGCTAGGGTCAGTTTGTTATATCTGAAGTACTTCTCCTGTCTTATCCGGTGTCCTGTGTGAATTTAAGTATGCTCTCTTTCTCGGAGGACCTGAGCCCTAGGACCATGCCTCAGGACTACCTGGCATGATGACAGTCCACCTGGCCGTGCTGCTGCTCCAGTTTCAACTGTTCTGCCTGCGGCTATGGAACCCTGACCTGTTCACCGGACGTGCTACCTGTCCCAGACCTGCTGTTTTCAACTCTCTAGAGACTGCAGGAGCGGTAGAGATATTCTTAATGATGGGCTATGAAAGGCCAACTGACATTTACTCCTGAGGTGCTGACTTGCTGCACCCTCGACAACTACTGTGATTATTATTATTTGACCATGCTGGTCATTTATGAACATTTTGCCCATGTTCTGTTATAATCTCCACCCGGCACAGCCAGAAGAGGACTGGCCACCCCTCATAGCCTGGTTCCTCTCTAGGTTTCTTCCTAGGGAGTTTTTCCTAGCCACCGTGCTTTTACACATGCATTGCTTGCTTCACATATGAAGACAATGTTCCATTCTGACCCCTCCCCTCTCTGGGCCCCAAGTGACTGAGCCCTAGCTGAGAAGGGAAAAGTGCAACTGCCAACAGTATAGTCCAAAGGGACACATTCTAATGACAACTATCTCACATAAGCATTTTATGTAAATAAAACATCTTATTTATCTATGTTCAAATCACATTTATTTATATAGCCCTTCGTACATCAGCTGATATCTCAAAGTGCTGTACAGAAACCCAGCCTAAAACCCCAAACAGCAAGAAATGCAGGTGTAGAAGCACGGTGGCTAGGAAAAACTCCCTAGAAAGGCCAAAAGGAACCTAGAGAGGAACCAGGCTATGAGGGGTGGCCAGTCCTCTTCTGGCTGTGCCGGGTGGAGATTATAACAGAACATGGCCAAGACGTTCATAAATGACCAACTAATTACCCAACTAATTCTGATTCATCCTCCACAGTGCGCCAACTCCCCCTTGTGGTGGTCTGGAGCAATGAAGTCATCCCGCCGTGCAAGCTCGCAACTTTTAAAGGAGGAACCACTTCAGTCCCCGCTGTTCCGTAAGGTGTTTCTTTAACTTTTTAGGGATAGGGGGCAGCATTTTCACTTTGGATGAATCGCGTGCCCATAGTGAACTGCCTCCTACWCTGTCCCATATGCTAATATATGCATATTATTATTACTATTGGATAGAAAACACTGAAGTTTCTTAAACTGTTTGAATTATGTCTGTGAGTATAACAGAACTCATATGGCAGGCAAACTTCCAAACAGGAAGTGGAAATTCTGGGGCTGGTTGATGTTAAACTCATCGTCTATTCACATCCCAGTAAGATATGGATCTGTTCGCACTTCCTACGCCTTCCACTAGATGTCAACAGTCTGTAGAACGTGGAATGAAGCCTCTAGTGTGATGTGGGGCCGGATGGCAGCTATTTGAGTCAGTGGTCTGGCAGAATGCTAGTTCCTGGTCACGTGCGCTAGTCATGATATGGCCATGTGTTCCATTACTCCGTAGACAAAAACGAATGCTCCGGTTGGAACGTTATTGGATATATATGATAACATCCTGAAGATTGATTCTCTACTTAATTTGACCTGGAATATAACTTAATTAAGTTTTCGTCCGAGTTCCCCCTGGACCGGCGCCAGCGTTTGGACATGTGTACTAAACGTGCTAGCAAAAGTAGCAAATTGGACATTATCGAACAAAACGATTTATTGTGGAACTAGGATTCCTGGCACTGCATTCTGATGAAAAATCAAAAGGTAAGGGAATATTTATGATGTAATTTCGTATTGCTGTTGACTCCATGGCGGAGAAATGTATTTCTGAGCGCAGTCTCAGATTATTGCATGGTATGCTTTTTCCGTAAAGTTTTTTATTTTTATTTTTATTTTTTATCTGACACAGCGGTTGCATTAAGAACAAGTGTATCTTTAATTATATGTAAAACATGTATCTTTCATCAAAGTTGATGAGTATCTGTTATTTGACGTGGCTCTGTAATTACTCCGGATATTTTGGAGGCATTTCTGAACATGGCGCCAATGTAAACCGAGATTTGTGGATAAAAATACGCACATTAATCGAACAAAACATAAATGTATTGTGTAACATGATGTCCTATGAGTGTCATCTGATTAAGATTATCAAAGGTTAGTGATTAATTTGATCTCTATTTCTGCTTTTGTGACCATCTTTGGCTGGGAAAAATGGCTGTGCGTTTCTTGGATTTGGTGGTGATCTAACAAATATATGTTGTGTTTGCTGTAAAACATTTTAAAAATCAGACACGATGTGTAGATTAACAAGATGTTTTTCATTTGCTGTATTGGACTTGTTAATGTGTGAAAGTTACATATTTCAAAAAAATATTTTTGAATTTTGCACGCTGCCTTTTCAGCGGAATGTTGTGGGTGTTCCGCTAGCGGAACCCCTGGGCTAGAAAGGTTAAATCTGATCCTGATGCGGAATAGATTGCAACGTATTCATGGCTCTGTACCTTCCGTAGTCCGGACTTGGCGATTGTGAAGAGACCTCTGGTGGCATGTCTTGTGGGGTATGCATGGGTGTCCGAGCTGTGCGCTATTAGTTTTAAATACATTCAGCTTGTCAACACTTCTTACAAAAAACAAGTAGTGATGAAGTCAAGCGCTTCCCATTTGATATTGACATGCATATCATTAAAGAAATGTCCATATTTGGATGGAAACCAAGCTAGTGAGAGGTATCAAGGAAAGTTGTAATTTGTTGAAAATTACCAACACTGCTGCGCTCCCTGGGGCCTGCATCCAACTACAGCCCTGCTGGCCTCACTTTGGCAAAACACCATCTGCTATAATATTGAGTCAGTTCTTCCTACTGGACATTGGAAAGCTTTTGTTTTGACACCCATTGTTCATCCTAGACGGGAAATTGGTGCGCAACACTCATCTCCGGGGGATGGTTCAGAGTCCCATGCTTACAAAAGGGTTGACTGACACACGTCAGATGACAAGCCTACTACATCCACTAAAGTATATGCGCAAATCAGATACAATTAAGGTAGCTCCAACGGTTAGGATTGTTGCTACGCAAGAAAAACAAACTTAATTGTTATATAGAACACTTTATTTGACATGTTAGAATAAGACATTACACCCAAAGAATGTATCCAGAAGAAACATATAAATGACGCTCCTCAAAGAGGTCTTTGACATGTCGTTGACCTGTTGAGAGAGAACCTATTAGTTCAGTTATGGTCTGACAGGGTCTGAAAAGCATAAAACAAGACCTAACTCTTTTCGAGTTGTCCTGATTCACACATTGTCCACTACAGGGGCCGCCAGAGGGACTACTGGCATCACAAATGACCACATCACAATGGACAAAGACCTAGGAATCAAAGATTTGATGGTGTCAGATTTGTTTTTAAAAGGGATGATTGCCACTCACACAAAATTAACCAATAAAGATTGTTGGGTGAAATTTGTTACCTGGCCACTCGGCTCAACCGCATTCTCGGCGAAGGAAAACATATAGACCTCAAAGCGTTTGACGTGAGGGGGGAAGTGGACCCTGGCGTCAGCTACCACCGGGTGGAAGACTACACGGTACGGATCCTCCGGGTTCTCACAACTGCCAGTGTAGAGAGAGGGACTAAGTTAGGACCAAGAAAACACTGTAAACCCCAACCGCCTTGTGTACGAAGTCTTATGGTGGTGTCATGACTGTCCTGTGAGGATCAGATCAATTTACACCGTGTTGTAAATGACAGGAGAAGTGGGTTTGTTAGGATTTATGTTTATACACTATAGCCTGCTAGCATATTGTTTGAAGATGAATATTGTTTTGTTACACACACACACAAACAATACAGATGTGTGTGTGTGTAGGTGTGTAATGACTGACCAACACAGGCCATAAAAGCTGTGGTCAATCTGGAGAGGGGAGGGGTGCATCTCTCTAGGCCAACCARGGCGGTTAGGGCACTGACYAGTACCATATTAGGAATTGTTTGAGTGAAGAATCAAGGGGGAGACACAAGACGGAGCTAATCTACCCAGCAACCAGATGTGGACAAAGGAAAGCACTAAGGCACTTGGACAAGTCCGGGTGCCACCAGAGGCGGAGCAAGTCTAAACCGCGCTCAGCCTCTACTATGATAGGCCAACTGGACGAGTTGGAACTAAAGCTGTCATAGTATAAGAACTGCTATTTGAGTACATTCCACAGTTCCCTGCTTTACCCTGCGTGGTGATACAGTGAACCCGTATATACGAAAATTGCATTTACCATTTATCGCTTGAGTTTAATTAAAATACATTCGGTGACTCAATCACATTTTGTCCTGATACCAGATTTGAACTGACGCAAATCTCTTTCATGGTGATCCCCGACGGTGGTCTGGTAAAAGGAACGCTGGACATTGGCGTACCAGCCAATTAACATTGACTGTCGTCGGACGACGTGTCTCACAAAGAAAGACCGGTCTACTAAAAAGGTAAGCAGATACCTATTATATAAAATACTAAAGTTCTGCATATTGGCATTATCCAAATTTATTTGTGAGATACAAGTCTGATGTAAGTTACCAAATTTAACGCTCTATCTAGTATATAAACAATTTCATAACGAGAGTGGTAAATGCAATTTTAATTGATCATTCATATATCTGCAATGTGTAAATAAAATGTACTGAGTGGATGTGAAGACATGAGTGTGGGAAATATGAGAATAGTCGAGGACTAATGAGGTTAAATTACCATATGATAGTGAATGCAATGCACGGAGTAGAACAGATCTACTAATTTGTGTGAGGATAGGTCGGCGAATCTATTGGTATGTGAGGTGTGAGGTAAACGTGGATATAACGGCGAAGGTTGTGTCTAATAAGAAAAATAAGTTTGCCGTGTAATTGTGGTGCATTGGGTATTTAGTCGGCATACTAATACCAAGATTGAATGTTTTAAAAGGAAGTGTCAGGGACACAGTTCATATGGGACAATTTGCCTAGCGCATGAAAGTACGTTGACTATTTCAGATGGACTGTATATTCCTAGGGGATCCACATTGCAGAATTGAGTGTATTAAAAAGGTAGATTTAGGTTGAACAGTTAAAATAATTTACAACGTTAGGTGGATCAGTTAAAATAATTTACAACGTTAGGTGGATCAGTTMAAATAATTTACAACGTTAGGTGGATCAGTTAAAATAATTTACAACGTTAGGTGGATCAGTTAAAATAATTCATATACGAAAGTTGATAATTTAAAATAATTTACAAACACATACACATTTAAGTTTACAACATAGAATGTCATCAGAGGTGGAAAAGGTGCTAAAGACTCTGAAGTCTACCTTAGAAGTGAACGGTGGAAAGGAGGGAAAGGACTGGAAGAAACGGAGCGAAAAACTATACAAACAATGGATTGAGGAGGGGTGTATAATCTCACCCACGGGTCTCCCCGTCGAGGGGGAGCCCGGAAGAATACTAGATGCATTAAAACGCAAAACACTCAAGGCGCTCACTGAATGGAAACAAGGTGGTGAACCCAGTAAGGGCAAAATAAAAGAGGACATGGAAAAGGCTAAATTGAAAGAAAGGATTGGTCTGGCTATGCTGGAAAAACTGTGCAAAATGTGTAGTGAAGGGACACCCCAAACTCAGAAATCAATGAGACTATCCCGAACTGCCCAAACCTAGTGCACCCCCACCATACGATGGCCTGAAGATGATGGCACCCGTTCTGGATGTGAGTGCCACAGTTAATTATAATAAGAGGCCAGAATGTAGCCAAGACACGGAGTGGGTCCCAATATCACAGGACCGGAAAAACGAGATTGAGGCCCTACTGGTAACAGCCCGTGCACTAAAGGAAGGAATGGCAGAACTAAGTAGGATACATATGAGTGATGAAAGAGAAGGAAGTGGGACCAGTGCATGTAGCATGGAAATGGATAAAGACAGCATACAAAGCCAGGGTCAGATGTGGACAGAAGACAGCATGACACAAGTACGCGAGAGAGAAAGGCAGCAGAAGATTCTCTGGGATGAAGTGCAGTCGAAGGCACGACAAGACCAGGAGGAACTGAGAATGATGCAACACACTCTGGATAAAATGGACAAGGAACAAAAGAAAGAGGAACACAGACTAAGAGAGGAAAAGAGGAAGCAACAAGATGAAGCAACGAGACAGGGTGGACATTGCATACAGCTGGGCCACAACAGCAATGAAGCAGAGGAACAGGAGGAGCCCAGCTGCCAAAGTGATGGAGTATGGTACTTGGATGAAAAATTTGAGGGTGATCTTTATGATTCACTAACTGGACCTGCACATAACACACGTAGTAAAGCGGGTGGGGGGCTGAAAGGACACATGATGCCCCTGCGACAACAACCTGTTGGACAACCCATTTATAAACCATGGGCCCACAGAGATCTATTGACCCTGGTGGAGGCCCTACCTTTACCGGAAGAGTCTGGATGTAGGTGGGTGAAGACCTTTGAGAGTCTAACCGCCTCTGATGAACTCACCATGGGAGACATGGTGGCTGTCATTAACAGGTGCATGGGAGACCAGGAATGTAAARACTTGATGGCAGATGGAGGCCTGAATGGTAAATACCCTATTCAAACCCGATTCGACCCATACCGAAATGAAGTATGGGCAGCAATCAGGAGAAAATACCCAACACAGTCCAGGCCCCAGATTATGAGAACTTTGACTCTAGAAGA
>NW_019946065.1:31773-34805 GCF_002910315.2 Salvelinus sp. IW2-2015
GTGTTTTTGGCCTTCACCCAAACAACTGGCATTGATCCCAGCCGGCGACCACTATGCGACGCCGTAAAAGGGGCACAACGTAGCGTCTCCTGGTCCAGGCCTTCGGCAGGAACCGGGCCAATCGCGCTCTCACTCCCTAGACAACTACTCGCCAATGTCGTATCTCTTGACAATAAGGTTGATGAAATCCGGCATCGGGTAACATTCCAGAGAACATCAGGGATTGTATACGGTTCTTCGCTGCTTCACTGACAACATGGCAACTCAGAGAGCGCTAACGGAGTCGGCTGGAGCCAGCTGGTTTTTCACGACCATCGCGCCGAAACATAATCTTTCTGGTAAGAAAGAGGGCGGGGTTTGTATGCCTATTGATTCAACGAGACGTGTGGTTTGTGATCATATACAACATACAGAACTAGTCATTCGTAGTTCACGCTGATCTAGAACTCTCTCACCAATCAAATGTCGCACCCCATTATCTCAGGGAATTCTTCTCGAATAATCACAGCCCGTATATATTCCCCCAAGCACGACACATCGATGGCCTCTGAACGAACTTATCCTGACTCTTGTAAACCTGGAAACACACACCCGTGAGGCTGCATTCATCGTACTGGGGATTTTAGACAAGGCTAATCATAAAAACAAAACTCCCAAATTCTGATCAGCATATCGATTGTGCTACCAGGCTGGTAAAACCTTGATCATTTTATTTACTAATTCCGCCGACGCATATAAGGCCCTCCCCCCCCTCTTCGAAAGCTGACCCACACTCCATTCTGTTTGCTTCCCCTACAAACAGAAAACTAAAAACAACAAGCTCCCGCCTCAGCTCTGTTCCAACGTGTCCACCAATCTATTCACGCTTCAAGACTTGCTTCGATCACCGCGGATTGGAATATGTTCCGCATGCGTCCATCAAACAACATGACGAATATTGCTGATTCGGTAAGCGATTCATAGTGAAAGTGCATGACAGTCGTACCCACACAACATTAAAAACGATTCCCAAACCAGAAATACCGTGGATTGACGGCAGCCATTCCGTGAAACTGAAAGCGAACAACCACTTGCTTGTTTAACCAGACAAGACCGAAACATGATTGCCCGAACACTGGATCCGTTTCGGGAAAGTCATATTCCTGGTTGGAACGATGGTGAGTTGACGTTAATCTTATATTCAGTAGTTCCTCCCGACTGTATGTAATGAAACTTAAGATTACCTGGGGTACCAATGTAAGGAATAACACATAAAAAAAACTAAATACTGCATATTTTCCAAGGAACGCGAAGCGTGGCGGCCATCTTGGTCGGCGCCGGAAGTTCCTGGATCAGTGCCWGAAGACTCTTCCAGAGCATGTCCGCGCTGAATGTGAGAAGGTGGTGGGGATAACAACAAAGAGTGTGATGGAATTCACTGAAATTGCTCAACACCACGTGGAACGGTACCGTGAAGGCAGGAGGAAGGAAGAGGAGGAGCTTAAACAACTTCAGAAGAAAGTCCTGAAAAAACTACTACAGGAGGAAAAAACCTCCCGACAGATGCCTTTTGTAAGCACACCCCAGCCACCAACAACTGACGCAACAGCTACTGAGACAGTTACAGCTGTGGTGCAGAATATGGCGGGGCTGATGGCTCTACCAAGAAATGCATATGCAGGGCACGAAGGTCCCTGCATAAGGTCCCAGGAGCCCTGGAATCAGTGGACAACAGACTCCTCTTGTTACAACTGTGGTAGACAGGGGCACTGTGCTAGGCATTGTAGAAGCAAGCCAATGATGACTGGCCCTTCAAGGGGTAGAGGCTATGGGCCTCAGCGGGGACGTGGCCAATGGGGAGCACCTAGAGGTCAGTGGACACCGAGAGGCAGAGGTAACTGGTATGGACAACAAGGGGGTTCTCAGCCACAGCAATACCACCAGCAGCAACACAACCCAGGAGTGGGGACCGGTCTAGAAGTCCCGAACCCTAACCTTGTCCCTAGCATGGCTTGGCTAGGGCAACATTCCGAACCATACCAATGAAGCCGCCCAGAGACCCAAATGCCCCCCAGTGCCACCATCTTCACGTTCCCACCGAGTGAAGAACCGATAGTTAATTGCTTAATTGGAGGAAAACCACAACACATGCTAATTGACACAGGATGTACCTGGTCATCCGTTCAGGCACAACACCCACTTACCAACAAAATACAAGCTTTCTCAGGGGTCTCGGGAACTATAATGAGAACCTTTTACAGTACCACTGGATGTCTGTTGGGATGGACAGAATGTCACTCACCAATTTTATACAACCCTGAGTGTTCAATTGGCTTAATGGGTAGAGACCTGCTCTCTAAGTTAGGCTGCAGCATATATTGCAATGCAAGGGGTTTCCATGTCACCACCATCTCCCCTCGTGAACTCATGCCAATCCTTATGACGGAAAGTTTTCAGACCCACCCAGGATGCTATACCTARGAGACGCACAAGAAGATTTGGATAACGAAACCTACATCTACTGGTTAAAACTGTTGGGATAGTGATCCCGACACCCCAAGGGTGTGTCGTACGTTCCAACAGTGGAAACCATGGATACAAACTCTGAATGCCTATTACCCACCGGATGACCCCCCACATGTTACAATGAACTACTCTATGGACAAGGATGAAATATACGATGAGGCATGGTTTGAAGACATGGTTGATAGACGCCCTGCGGTGCACAGCAATCACTTATACGTTCTCAAGGAGGGAGTGGCCACCAACTGTGTAATGATGGATGGTGACGTGGATCTCCGTGACAACTGGTTTACAATGGATTCAGACTCGGTCCCACATGTTACGCTGATGGTTGGGTTTGGATATGAAGCTCGTTCTCTGGGTCCTGCAATCAAACTGGCTGAGACCCTGACATGGACTAAAACTAATATCTCTAACGTGTCCACTGCCCATATGGGGGAAACCCAGGTATGGAGAATAAGGATCAACGTAGAGGACACCTCGATCCCTGAAGTGGTACGACGGGCTCGTTTCCATGGGAGAGAAATGAC
>NW_019946065.1:37545-44547 GCF_002910315.2 Salvelinus sp. IW2-2015
GTGGTAGAAGCAAAGAAATTGGACCCATCTGAGGCCTCAGCCCAGTTGGCCGAACTCAGAGCACTAAGGAGAGCATTGGAACTGAGCAAAGGAAAAAGAGTGAACATCTACACAGACTCTGCATATGCCCATGGCATTGCATACATTGATGGCCCACAATGGATGAGGGGCTATCTGACTAGCTCGAATGAACCCATAAAGCACAGACAAGAGGTACAGAGATTAATTGAATCAATCCAACTACCGACAAGTGGCCATCATGAAATGTAAAGGACACAGCAAGGAAAACACAAAGATCAGGGAAGGAAATGACATGGCAGATCAAGTGGCGAAGGAGGCAGGTGGCTATACTACCCAACAGATGATACAACGGACTGAAGAGACCCAAGATGAATTAACCATAGATACTGTGAGACAGTTACAGGAGGCAGCACATGTGTATGAACAAACTGTGTGGAAAAGACATGGAGCCAGAAGAGATCACCAAGGAATCTGGAGATCACACAATGGGAAAACGGTGGCCCCCATTAAGCTGCTCAGGTCAATGATACGGGAGGAACACAACAAAGCACATGGGGGTTGGAAGAGCGTGGCAAAGGCCCTGGAAATTGTGTGGTGGCATCCACACATGCAAGACATGACAAGAGAAGTGTCAGAAAGCTGTGAAATCTGCAAAGGTTATAACAACTAGGTTGCACTGGGAGCAGTGATTGGGAGTTTTCCCATACCAGATGCACCTTTTCAAGACGTCACGGACATGGGACAAGACAACCGAGTTGAAGGGAAAAGATACCTGTTAGTGATGGTGGATAGGTTCACCAGATGGGTGGAAGCCATTCCAACTGCAAGAGAGGATGCTAAGGCAGTCATCAGTCATCAAGATTTGGGGTCCCTCGAATGATCYGATCCGACAATGGGTCCCACTTCAAGAACGAACACCTGAAGGAGGTCGAGCAGGCATTGGGGATCACCCATAAGTTTGGGTCGGTATATCGGCCCCAATCTCAGGGCCTCGTAGAGAGCCAACCAGACTCTGAAACGAAAAATGGCCAAAATAATGGCAGGAACGAAGCTAAAATGGGTAGACGCGTTACCTCTGGCTTTAATGTCCATGAGAAATTCACCTGGGTCAGACACACACCTTACAACACATGAACTGTTGACAGGGAGAAGAATGCCAGGTCCACCTGCTGATAACATGAGTTTGCCTAGACTAGACATTGCTAAAATCAGATACTGTAGTAGTAACATAAGACAGCTGAACATTAAAGTAGCGAGCCACATGTTCACGTTGATCATGAGACTGTGGTAATGGAGATATACTAGGGGACGTTCTGGCCCTCTTGTTTTCTCCATTGTGCTGACGGACTGACCAGACACATGGGCGCTTAAGGGCAACTGGACACACTAATGCTAGAACAGACACATAGTCTGACAAATTCCACTCAGGACACATACCAGAGACACGTAGGCRCCTAGGGAAATTGGACACCTAGATATATAGTCTGCTGATTCCCTTAAGTGCATGAGACCAGACATGTAGGCGCCTAAGAGAATTGGACACACTAAGATAGGGGGTCCAGCCACCATTATAAATAATTGAGGCAGATGGCGTTATAGGGCGTGAACAAGTAGGAAGCTTGAACTAAAGGATGATGGTGGGGAATGACTTCAGAAGGAAACTTCATTTGCAATAGGGATGGACATAATACATGTGGTATAGAATATATAGGAAATGGACTTCTGGGAGGTGTGTGTTCGCCGCGGGACATGCCAGTTGGCTATACAATTGTAATAAAAAGCATGTTTTGATTTTACAAGTTCTGATAAGCGTTGTATTTGAAATGATTTTCCACGACAATACTCAGACTATATGCAGGCTCTAACCTCTCTTGTCAAAAGACTGTCCAAACAGGTGGTGGAGGTCCGAACTACTGCAGTTGAAACCACAGAAGAGAAAGAGAAGACTCTGGTGGGAGACTGGGTGAGAGTGAAGGTGCATTCAAGGAAGTGGACAGAGCCCAGGTGGAAAGGCCCGTTCCAGGTGAAAGAGGTAGCGAGTCATTCCCTGAGGGTAAGCACTGAGCATAAAGACACGTGGTACCACCGAACTCACTGTGCCAGGTATTCAGCCCCAGGAAGAACTTAGATCAAGTAGGTGAAGACCTAGCCAAGTACAACCATAGGATATGGGATGCTCAAGCTCCCTGTTGATCTCCATAACTGTGGTTTCTTGTGGTTTAATGATGACTAATACTTGACGGTACTGCTGTTGTATGTTATATACCTCTAGGGATCTGGTCCAGGGGCTAGTAAGAATGCATCTCGTGTGGGCTGCCGCGGTGCAGGGCGCATAATAATCAGTTATAAGAAGGGGGTGAAAAAAAAAGCTCAGGTGCAAACTAGAACCCTGTAAGATATGACATGGAGGAAATGGGCTAGGGGATAGGGGAATCTCTGTCGATCACACATTCAAGGGGGTTGCAATGTATTGCGTCTATGCTAGGAACGACCATTTATCTGTGTATGGGAGGTGTGTCCCATGGGACTATATGAATATAACTAATGTGGACAGTTTTGGATGGGGAGAGGCTACCATAAAAATTGGGATCCGTCTAAAACTGAGGATTCTCAATGATTTGGAATTCCTCTGGAAGATACTTATTCTGTAAAGGTGATGAAATCCTACTAACCATCAAATCCATTAGCTCTGAGCAATAGTGCAGTCTCTACACCTAGGACAGGACAGAGCGAGCCGATACGATGGGGTGTGTTTTGCTATTAAAGTGTGCCAAAACCCCGCAGCAATCCCAGATGAGCGAGAACAGACACACTCCTCCGCCACTCCAGGACCACACTCCAGCCCCACCCACTCAGAGCCTTAACCCTGTACAGGTAATCAACATTAGGGATATGAACGGATGAGCAACATGATAGGATGACAACAGGATATAGGGGACAGAAAAAACACTTGTTGCTAATTATGAGTTAACCGCTAAAACATATTTGAAAAAACATGGACTGTGTTCTCTCAGAGACAACTCCGATACTAGTATCTGAAGGTCCAATGCTTAGGCCTAGTCTAGCCACTCAATCCATTTTGCTCTAGGTTCTTGGGGAAGGATGGAGGCTGTGTAATGGCGAGGTTTTTTACCAGTTCAAAACCGAAATTCTCGCCTTTGTAGACCTGTAGCTGGTATTCCCGGAAGTTCTCCTCACTCAGGAAGCACCGAATGGGGGTTGTCAAGGCATAGTGGAGGTAAGGTAACAGTTGCATTACTGGTATAGGGCGAGGAAATTGATATCTATGGGCGCGTTGCCCGAACAGAGGCCGATTGTTATCAGTAATGTGACGCAGCAATATAATGGGCCTATCGACTTTGGCCAGTAGATGGCCTAAAATCAAACTAGAGGAGTAGGATGTTTGGTGGATTGATGTGTGTGGTCCTAACAGACGGTATTAACTCCTATCCTTAAAGGAGATTGGCAAGGCACGTGTGACTGTTACTAGTAATATGTTCCTCTAATACATTGAATTGTTGGCTGAGCAGCTACTAGGTTCCACTTCTTCTAGGAGGGATCTCAGGAGAGCAGAGTGAAGGGAGGCATAGGTGTAGGCAACCCTGGATCTGCAGTGTACTGTTAACATCCATACCAACTGCCTGGGAGTCCATAGGGGTTCCACCTGATGATTCAGGAGCAGGATGAGCAGGTACGGATGATGGTTTATGGCATTTTGTTGCCCCACTTATTGGTTTCAAGTCATAAATTGATGCAAGGCAGCACGCTCATGGCTTAACTATTATCTATTTAAGATTAACTCAGCACGTTTTTGTTAAGACTACACCCGAACCGCAGTCGTTAAGCAGGCATGGTCTGAAAGCAAGCTTACAGGCGCCTTCCAGGACGGAGCTTAGGCAGAATAAGGCGTGCCCTTGAATGATCGCTGGCTAAATCAGGGGGGTGTAATGTACAATAGTTTTGGAGAACATATGTTTGCAAACGTTTATCCTAACATACCATCGGATGGGAGCATTTCAAAGCTCTGAGCGGCGGGTTGGAAAGTTATCTGTGGAGATAAGGTGTTTTGCAGGTGTGGAGGGGGGTGGACGGTTTCCCCTGGCTGGGTGGTTGGTTGGTAAGTAACATGCATTGATTGGTTACTGGATTTTCTGACCCTAGTATGTATTCCTTATGTTAAATGTTGTTTGTGCTGCTTGCATCATAGCCTTGTTTTAAAAGAAATCTGTTCAGATGTGTGCGAAGGCTGCTGGTATGATGCCTTGTTTGATGCTCCGGTGGAGGATGCTGATACTGAGTCAAACTACAGGAGAAAGATGGGTCTGCTGAGGATGACCCTTGGTTTGCTGTGGGTGAGGTTGTCGTTAATAAAAAAAAATAATAAATATAATAATAATAATAATAATTAATAAAAAATAAACAATATATATTACCGGTACTTAGCTTATTTTATCCAGGTCATTACGTTTGTCTCCCTGTTGTGAAGGTTTGAAGTTCCCGGGTGGCAAGGAGGGAGGACCAGAGGGTAAATAAAAAATAAAACAATATCTGTATGTAATCATGTTGTTGTGATGAACCCTTGGGGGTGTCAAAAGGGGATCTAAAGCCCCCAACTGATGTTTTTATATTGTTTTGCATAAAATGATACATTTCATGAAAAAAGAAAAAAAGAAACGATCCTCCTGGTTGAAGGTTTCAAGTTCTTGGGTTCAACGGCAACCCAGTATATGGATATATAAGTTGTTACAAAGAAAGAGAAGAAAAGGGGAAATTGATAGGATTTATGATTATGCACTATAGCCTGCTAGCATATTTGTTTGAAGATGAATTATTGTTTTGTTACACACACACACACACAAACAATACAGATGTGTGTGTGTGTAGGTGTGAAATGACTGACCAACACAGGCCATAAAAGCTGTGGTCAATCTGGAGGAGGGAGGGGTGCATCTCTCTAGGCCAACCAGGGCGGTTAGGCACTGACTAGTACCATATTAGGAATTGTTTTGAGTGAAGAATCAAGGGGGAGACACAAGACGAGCTAATCTACCCAGCAACCAGATGTGGACAAAGGAAAGCACTAAGGGACTTGGACAAAGTCCGGGTGCCACCAAAGGCGGAGCAAGAGTTTAAACCGCGCTCAGCTCTACTATGATAGGCCAACTGGACGAGTTGGAACTAAAGCTGTCATAGTATAAGAACTGTTATTTGAGTACATTCCACAGTTCCTGCTTTACCCTGCGTGGTGATACAGTGAACCCGTATATACGAAAATTGCATTTACCATTTATCGCTTGAGTTTATTAAAATACATTCGGTGACTCTGAATCACATTTAGTCCTGATACCAGATTTGAACTGACGCAAATCTCTTTCACTAATAGCCGAGCTAGGTGTGAAACCCCCCCATCACAGACCAGATTTGCCCTAACGACCAATGTAATGCCTTTTCAAATAAGTTACCTTACAGTTATGTTGGCTGACAATTTGTTAGCTACGCTGTCCTTACGAACCACATATCATTACAGCACTATGTACCGGTATGTTAGCTAACTACCGAACGTTAGTAGTTGTACATCAAACGTGCCAGTGTATTAACTATAGGCTAACTAGCAAACGTTTATTGACTTGATTATTCTCGTCATTCTTAGTTTAGCTACATGTCGTTGTGCTTCCTCAATGGACATGCGGGTGCTTTCGTAAATTCGCTCTGGCTAGCTACAGGCTGGACAATGAAAGCGAGTCAAAATTCACCCAAGGCTGAAAAACGGCCTAATAAGAACGTTGGCTAAGCTGGAACACTAGCGCGAGCCCATAGCAAATKAATGGAATCGAACGTTCGCAGAGATTSTTTTGACTGGAGTGATGCTTAGGATTCCATTAAAGATATATCCCGTTTTATTTTACCACTACAGTCTGTTCACGAAACTGGAGAAAAATAACTAGTGTCGAAAGTAAACATCCGCACCTCGATGGTGTCACCGTACTTATGTCTGCATAATGAAAAAGTAGGGTGAAAAAGAAAAAATATGTTCTAGCGATCGATGACAAATTAAATGGTGCCCGTGTAACAGTTTTACTTCTGTCCCGAACCAGTGACCCTTTGCACACATAGACAACAGTTACCCATCGCTCCACAAAAGCCTCGGCCCTTGCAGAGTAAGGGGAACAACTACTTCAAGGTCTCAGAGCGAGTGACRTCACCGATTGAACCGCTATCAGCGCGCAACCCCCAAACTAGCTAGCCATTTCACACCGGTTACACCCAGCATAACCCCTCATTCAATTACGCCAGTGGCAAACAGTGACATGTGAGGAGCAGGAACAGTTATAGCCCTCAAACTCACCTCTGGATCTCAAAGCCAGTTCCACCGCATTTCTTCATTGTTCTCCTCTAAACGGTGACTGATCTAGACCTGGGACACCAGGTGGGTGCAATTCATTATCAGTTAGAACAGAAAACCAGCAGGCTCGTAGGGCAGGGCAGCGTTTCCCAAACTTGGTGTGCATTTTGGTTTTTGTCCTAACACTACACAGCTGATTCACATGAACAAAGCTTGATGATTAGTTGATTATTTGAATCAGCTTTGTAGGGCTAGGGGAATAAAAAGAAAATGTGCAGCCTTTGGGGTTCAGGTGACTGAGTGTGGGAARCCTTTGTCATAGGGTAAAAGTTGAATACCCCTGGACTGTAGGCTGCACACATTGGGTCAAATATTAGATTCTGTAGCTGTGTATTTATTGAAACAATTCTGTTCTACAATGGTTCCTTTCCTTAGCTCAGGGTAAGTAGTAGCAGGCCTAGAAGAGTCTTATGCGACGCAAACATTTGAGGTGTGCTCTTCCTCCTTTTAATCAATCATAATAATTTGTCAAATGCCTTACAGGTTGTTTTGCCTATTGTTGGCAGCTGTGGGCATACAAGCACAACAGACACCATCTATAAGTATGTTGTTTGCACCTTGTTTTGGGTTTTTGGTGG
>NW_019946066.1:0-12346 GCF_002910315.2 Salvelinus sp. IW2-2015
GGCCTACCTGCACTCACTCTGCTCTGTCTAGGCCTCCCTGCACTCACTGCTCTGTTCTAGACTACCTTGCACTCACCTGCTCTGTTAGGCCTACCTGCACTCACCTGCTTGTCTAGGCCTACCTGCACTCACTGCTCTGTCTATGGTCTACCTGCACTCACCGCTCTGTCTAGACCTACTGCACTCACCTGCTTTTCTTCGGCCTTACAACCTGCATCACCTCTCCTGTCCTAGGTCTACTCTGCATCTCTACCTGCTCTGTCTAGCCCTACCTGCACTCACTGCCTCTGTCTAGGCCTACCTGCACTCACCTGCCTCTGTCTAGGTTAACCTGCACTAACCTGCTCTGTCTAGGCCTACCTGCCCTCACTGCTCTGTCCTAGACTACCTGCACTCACCTTGCCTCTGTCTAGACCTCACCTGCACTCACCCTGCTTCTGTCTAGACTACCTGGCATCTCACCCTGCAATCTGTCTAGGCCTACCTGCACTCACCTGCTCTGTCCTAGGCTACCTGCACTCACTCTGCTCTGTCTTAGGTCTACCTGTACTCACAGCTGCGTCTGTCTAGGCCTACTGACTCACCCTGCTTCTGTCCTAGGACCTACCTGCACTCAACCTTTGCTCTGTCTAGGCCTAGCCTGCACTCACTGCTCTGTCTCGGCTACCTGGACTCACGCTGCTTTGTCTAGGCCTACGCGCAACTCACCTGCTCTGTCTGGCTACCTGGAACTCACCTGCTCTGGTCTAGCCCTACCTGGCACTCACCTGCTCTGTGTAGCCTAGCTGTATCATCGTGCTCTGTCTGACCTACTCTGCACTCCAATCTGCCTCTGTTAGACGAATAGCGCTGCACTCACCTGCTTGTTAGAGCTAATGCACTCACCTAGCTCTGTTCTAACCTAACTGCTCCCGCTCTGTAGGTACCTGCCGATCACTTGCTCTGTTCGGTACGTCTCCACTTTGTCAGTCAGCTCAACTCCGTGCTCTGTCTAAGACTGACTCATTTTAATATGTGGTGTTGTCATATATTCTGTTTGCTAATTCAACAGTGAGTCAGAACATGGATAATAGATTATAAATCTACAGTTTTGGCGTCTAGATTACACCTCTAATCAGGACTTTTACGCTGGTTGTTGAGATTCAGACATAATATCACTATAGAGTCCAGTTCATTGTCGGACAGTTGCTTTTATTACGTCTAATTGTAACATTTTTATTTACTTTTATTCCAAAATCAAAGACACTCGTCACAAACTATTCATATGTGTTGTCAATTCTTCTCAATCTTTGTCTATTAACCGAAGGTTTTAGCGTTATTCTGATAGATGCAACGGAAACACATATATTCAAGGACGCGATTGCAGCTCGTTACCGGGGGTTTGTTTGCCAGGGTTATTAACAAGCAATTTCTGTACGGGCGTACGTTTAACGGGAAAAACCAGGCACAGCAGGTATATGAAAGAGTCGCAGCTTAAATTGAAGCAATAATCAGTGAGATTTGTACATTTTCGTAATTGTTTCAAAAATTTTCACTCTCTCTAAACAATGCTGGTATTTTACTGTAATATCTACTGTAATTTGGACAGTGCAGTTAGATTAACAAGAATTTAAGCTTTCTGCCAATATCAGATATGTCTATGTCCTGGGAAATGTTCTTGTTACTTACAACCTCATGCTAATCGCATTAGCCTACGTTAGCTCAACCGTCCTGTGGAAGGGACACCGATCCCAAAGAAGTTTTAACATTGCCAAAGCAAGTGAGATAGATCAGAAACAAAAGTGAAATAAACAAAAAAAATGAACAGTAAACATTACACTCGCCAAAGTTCAAACAGAATAAAGAGAATTTCAAATGTCACATTATGGCTATATACAGTGTTATAAAGGTATGCAAATAGTTCAAGTACAAAAGGGAAAATAAATAAATATGGGTTGTATTTACAATGGTGTTTGTTCTTCACTGGTTGCCCTTTTCTTGTGGCAACAGGTCATACATCTTGCTGCTGTGGTTGCACACTTTCTCTCTCTGTCTCTCTGTCTCTCTCTCTTCTCCAGATTGGAGACATTATCCTGCACAATCCCCTAATGCAACACACTACGTTACCACACAGCCAARAACACACMATAACAAAGGGTTTGTTTGTCTGGAAGTGTGTGTGTGGAAGTCATTATGGGTGTACTACAGACTCTGATCTAAGGACACAACCCAGATGATGATGAGGAAGACTGAACCGCAGTCCTCYTCTTCATATCCTGACAGGAAATACCTCTTCCCCCAGATACCAGTTCACTTTAGGTTAGTGCTATCTGGAATCCTTGGGAACGTCTCTAGCCTTAACATTAACCCTAACCTTTACCTTAACCATTACTTAGCTGTTAAAATTTTCAACTGAAGTGGGGTGATGTCAGAGTTGGGATGTTCCAAGGATCCCATTTAGACTTTTCTGTTCACTTTATGAGGTTTGGGGAAAATAATTGTAATAATGGACCCCCAGTTTAGTGGCAGCCATATAATAATGGACCCCCAGTTTAATGTCAGCCATATAATAATGGAGCCCCAGTTTAATGGCAGCCATATAATAATGGACCCCCAGTTTAATGGCAGCCATATAATAATGGACCCCCAGTTTANCCCCAGTTTAATGGCAGCCATATAATAATGGACCCCCAGTTTAATGGCAGCCATATAATAATGGACCCCCAGTTTAATGGCAGCCATAAAATAATGGACCCCCAGTTTAATGGAAGCCATATTGGACACTGAAATTGAGTTGGATCGACCGGTACTATTCAGCCCACCCACGTAGAACTGTGTCGAGTCAAGATTTATTTTACTGACGTTGATATCTTTCAAAAACAGGGTTGCCAAAAAACTAGTTGTCGACATCTATGAAGACTACCGAGCTAGGCCCCTTTTTTCTCAATTTCCATCTGAATGACATGCCCAAAGTAAACTGCCTGTTGCTCAGGCCCTGAAGCCAGGATATGCATATCATTTGTACCATTGGAATGAAAACACTTTGAAGTTTGTAGAAATGTTAAAATAATGTAGGAGACTATAACACAATAGATATGGTATGAGCAAATCCAAAGAAAAACCAACTGGAATCTTTTTTTGAGAGACCATCCTCTTAGAATGGCMAGTATGAGGTCATTTTGAAAATGAGCTCCCTGGATGCAATTCCTATGGCTAAAAATCTAAGAAGAAATATCAGTTTTAGTACAGGGACACAGTCTTGGAAATTCATGTTTGCGTGCGCCAGGAAGATCGGTTTCATATTGAACATACTTCTTTCTGTAAGAAATATTATAGTTTGATTACATTTCAGGGTATCTGAGGAGTAAATATAAACATATTCTGACTTGTTTTAACAAAGTTTAGGGGTAGATTTTCGGATTCCTTTCTCTGCATGTTGAACGAGTGGATTACTCAAATCGATGGCGCCAACCAAACAGACTTTTTGGGATATAAAGAAGGATTTTATCTAACAAAACGACACTACATGTTATAGCTGGGACCTTTTGGATGACAAATCAGAGGAAGATTTTTCAAAAGTAATTGAATACTTAATCGCTATTTGTGAATTTATGAAAACTGTGCCGGTAGAAAAATATTTTGATGTGGGGCACCGTCCTCAAACAATCACATGGCATGCTTTCGCTGTAATAGCTACTGTAAATCAGACAGTGCAATTAGATTAACACGACTTTAAGCTTTCAACCGATATAAGACACTTGTATGTACCTAAATGTTTAATATCCATAATTTTAATGATTATTTATTTGAATTGCGCGCCCTCCACTGTCACCAGAAGTTGTCCCGCTAGCGGGACGCCTAGCCCTAAATTAATTCATTTTAAGTTCTAGAAAACTCCTTCCTTTCTAAGTGTTCATGATCATCTTCCAAAAATCATACTTGAACTCTTGATGCTGTTGGCCTTTTCTGATCCTCAGGTCTTCCAGCTGCTCAATGTATTTGGTAACATTACCATTAGTAACATTAGTATTTAGTCAACGAACCAAGTCATTCAAAACAGGCAGAGCATTAAAGCAACTAACTCAAGGCAGGTCAACCAGTATCCTATTCAACTAAAGCTGCATTTTGTACCCATGACCTTGAACTGTTCACTTTGTGAAATGTCTAGTGTGACTTAAGCATTCCAGGTGAAGCTGGTTGAGAGAATGCCAAGAGTTTGCAAATTTGTCATCAAGGCAAAAGGATGGCTACTTTGAATAATCTCAAATATAAAATATATTTTGATTTGTTTAACACTTTTTTTTGGTTACAACATGTTCCATATTGTGTTATTTCATAGTTTTGATGTCTTCACTATTTTCTACAATGTAGAAAATAGTAAAAATAAAGAAAAAAAACTTTAACGAGTAGGTGTTGTAAACTTTTGACCAGTAGTCTACATCCAATTGATCTGTGATTGAACCAACCACCATGCTCTTACCAACGGAGCCACACAGTTCAACTAAACTCTATTCTTTACAAAACTTCCCTTCCTTGACACACGTCTCTATTCCTGACCTACCTGTATGTTGAGTCGTCCTCTGTGAGCTCCCAGCCCGTAACGTCTCATCGTGAGGCATGGAGCTGAAAGTCATCAATCTTCAGGGTCTCCAGTCCAGGAGGGCATTCTGAAGGAACCAAACCACATGGTTAGTACTCTGGTCTACAGTCCCAGGGAGGGCATTCTGAAGGAACCAAACCACATGGTTAGTACTCGTCTCCAGTCCCAGAGGAGGGCATTCTGAAGGAACCAAACCACATGGTTAGTACTCTGGTCTACAGTCCCAGGGGAGGGCATTCTGAAGGAACCAAACCACATGGTTAGTACTCTGGTCTCCAGTCCCAGGGGAGGGCATTCTGAAGGAACCAAACCACATGGTTAGTACTCTGGTCTCCAGTCCCAGGGGAGGGCATTCTGAAGGAACCAAACCACATGGTTAGTACTCTGGTCTACAGTCCCAGGGAGGGCATTCTGAAGGAACCAACACATGGTTAGTACTCTGGTCTACAGTCCAGGGAGGGCATTCTGAGGAACCAAACCACATGGTTAGTACTCTGGTCTACAGTCCCAGGGAGGGCATTCTGGAGAACCAAACCACATGGTTAGTACTCTGGTCTACAGTCCCAGGGGAGGGCATTCTGAAGGAACCAAACCACATGGTTAGTACTCTGGTCTACAGTCCCAGGGGAGGGCATTCTGAAGGAACCAAACCACATGGTAGTACTCTGGTCTCCAGTCCCAGGGGAGGGCATTCTGAAGGAACCAAACCACATGGTTAGTACTCTGGTCTCCAGTCCCAGGGGAGGGCATTCTGAAGGAAACAAACCACATGGTTAGTACTCTGGTCTACAGTCCCAGGGAGGGCATTCTGAAGGAACCAAACCACATGGTTAGTACTCTGGTCTACAGTCCCAGGGGAGGGCATTCTGAAGGAACAAAACCACATGGTTAGTACTCTGGTCTACAGTCCCAGGGAGGGCATTCTGAAGGAACCAAACCACATGGTTAGTACTCTGGTCTCCAGTCCCAGGGGAGGGCATTCTGAAGGAAACAAACCACATGGTTAGTACTCTGGTCTACAGTCCCAGGGGAGGGCATTCTGAAGGAACCAAACCACATGGTTAGTACTCTGGTCTACAGTCCCAGGGAGGGCATTCTGAAGGAACAAAACCACATGGTTAGTACTCTGGTCTACAGTCCCAGGGGAGGGCATTCTGAAGGAACCAAACCACATGGTTAGTACTCTGGTCTACAGTCCCAGAGGCATTCTGAAGGAACCAAACCACATGGTTAGTACTCTGGTCTACAGCCCAGGGAGGGCATTCTGAAGGAACCAAACCACATGGTTAGTACTCTGGTCTACAGTCCCAGGGGAGGGCATTCTGAAGGAACCAAACCACATGGTTAGTACTCTGGTCTACAGTCCCAGGGGAGGGCATTCTGAAGGAACCAACCACATGGTTAGTACTCTGGTCTCCAGTCCCAGGGGAGGCATTCTGAAGGAAACAAACCAAATGGTTAGTACTCTGGTCTACAGTCCCAGGAGGAGGGCATCTGAAGGAACCAAACCACATGGTTAGTACTCTGGTCTACAGTCCCAGGGGAGGGCATTCTGAAGAACAAAACACATGGTTAGTACTCTGGTCTACAGTCCCAGGGGAGGGCATTCTGAAGGAACCAAACCACATGGTTAGTACTTGGTCTACAGTCCCAGAGGCATTCTGAAGGAACCAAACCCACATGGTTAGTACTCTGGTCCTACAGTCCCAGAGGGCATTCGAAGGAACCAAACCAACATGGTTAGTACTCGGTCTACAGTCCAGAGGGCATTCTGAGGAACCAAACCACATGGTTAGTACTCTGGTCTCAGTCCAGGGGAGGGCATTCTGAAGGAACAAAACCAACATTGGTTAGTACTCTGGTCTCCAGTCCCAGAGGGAGGCATTCTGAAGGAACCAAACCACATGGTTAGTTACTCTGGTCTCCAGTCCCAGGGGAGGGCATTCTGAAGGAACCAAAACACATGTTAGTACTCTGGTCTACAGTCCCAGGGGAGGGCATTCTGAAGGAACAAACCACATGGTTAGTACTCTGGTCTCCAGTCCCAGGGGAGGGCATTCTGAAGGAACCAAACCACATGGTTAGTACTCTGGTCTACAGTCCCAGGGGAGGGCATTCTGATTGGTTAGTACTCTGGTCTACAGTCCCAGAGGACATTCTGATTGGTTAGTACTCTGTCTCCAGTCCCAGGGGAGGGCATTTCTGATGGTTAGTACTCTGGTCTACAGTCCCAGGGGAGGGCATTCTGATTGGTTAGTACTCTGGTCTACAGTCCCAGAGGGCATTCTGATTGTTAGTACTCTGGTCTACAGTCCCAGAGGGCATTCTGATTGGTTAGTACTCTGGTCTACAGTCCCAGAGGGCATTCTGATTGGTTAGTACTCTGGTCTACAGTCCCAGGGGGGGCATTCTGATTGGTAGTACTCTGGTCTACAGTCCCAGGGAGGCATTCTGATTGGTTAGTACTCTGGTCTACAGTCCCAGAGGGCATTCTGATTGGTTAGTACTCTGTCTACAGTCCCAGAGCATTCTGATTGGTTAGTACTCTGGTCTACAGTCCCAGAGGGCATTCTGATTGGTTAGTACTCTGGTCTACAGTCCAGTGGAGGGCATTCTGATTGGTTAGTACTCTGGTCTACAGTCCCAGAGGGCATTCTGATTGGTTAGTACTCTGGTCTACAGTCCCAGAGAGCATTCTGGATTGGTTAGTACTCTGGTCTACAGTCCCAGAGGGCATTCTGATTGGTTAGTACTCTGGTCTACAGTCCCAGGGAGGCATTCTGATTGGTTAGTACTCTGGTCTACAGTCCCAGGGGAGGGCATTCTGATTGGTTAGTACTCTGGTCTACAGTCCCAGAGGGCATTCTGATTGGTTAGTACTCTGGTCTACAGTCCCATGGGAGGGCATTCTGATTGGTTAGTACTCTGGTCTAGCTACTCTGGTCTACAGTCCCAGGGGAGGGCATTCTGATTGGTTAGTACTCTGGTCTACAGTCCCAGAGGGCATTCTGATTGGTTAGTACTCTGGTCTACAGTCCCAGAGGGCATTCTGATTGGTTAGTACTCTGGTCTACAGTCCCAGAGGGCATTCTGATTGGTTAGTACTCTGGTCTACAGTCCCCAGGGAGGCATTCTGATTGGTTAGTACTCTGGTCTACAGTCCCAGGGGAGGGCATTCTGATTGGTTAGTACTCTGGTCTACAGTCCCAGAGGGCATTCTGATTGTTAGTACTCTGGTCTACAGTCCCAGAGGGCATTCTGATTGGTTAGTACTCTGGTCTACAGTCCCAGAGGGCATTCTGATTGGTTAGTACTCTGGTCTACAGTCCCAGTGGAGGGCATTCTGATTGGTTAGTACTCTGGTCTACAGTCCCAGAGGGCATTCTGATTGGTTAGTACTCTGGTCTACAGTCCCAGAGAGCATTCTGATTGGGTTAGTACTCTGGTCTTACAGTCCCAGAGGGCATTCTGATTTGTTATACTCTGCTTACAGTCCCAGGGGAGGCATTCTATGGTTAGTACTCTGGTCTACAGTCCCAGGGGAGGGCATTCTGATTGGTTAGTACTCTGGTCTACAGTCCCAGAGGGCATTCTGATTGGTAGTACTCTGGTCTACAGTCCCATGGAGAGGCATTCTGATTGGTTAGTACTCTGGTCTAGTACTCTGGTCTACATCCCAGGGAGGGCATTTCTGATTGGTTAGTACTCTGGTCTACAGTCCCAGAGGGCATTCTGATTGGTTAGTACTCTGGTCTACAGCCAGAGGGCATTCTGATTGTTAGTACTCTGGTCTACAGTCCCAGGGAGGGCATTCTGATTGGTTAGTACTCTGGTCTACAGTCCCAGAGGGAATTCTGATTGGTTAGTACTCTGGTCTACAGTCCCAGAGGGCATTCTGATTGGTTAGTACTCTGGTCTACAGTCCCAGAGGGCATTCTGATTGGTTAGTACTCTGGTCTACAGCCCAGAGGGCATTCTGATTGGTTAGTACTCTGGTCTACAGTCCCAGAGGCATTCTGATTGGTTAGTACTCTGGTCTACAGTCCCAGAGGCATTCTGATTGGTTAGTACTCTGGTCTACAGTCCAGGGGAGGCATTCTGATTGGTTAGTACTCTGGTCTACAGTCCCAGAGGGCATTCTGATTGGTTAGTACTCTGTCTACAGTCCCAGAGGGCATTCTGATGGTTAGTACTCTGGTCTACAGTCCCAGAGGGCATTCTGATGGTTAGTACTCTGGTCTACAGTCCCAGGGGAGGGCATTCTGATTGGTAGTACTCTGGTCTACAGTCCCAGGGAGGGCATTCTGATTGGTTAGTACTCTGGTCTACAGTCCAAGAGGCATTCTGATTGGTTAGTACTCTGGTCTACAGTCCCAGGGAGGGCATTCTGATTGGTTAGTACTCTGGTCTACAGTCCCAGGGGAGGCATTCTGATTGGTTAGTACTCTGGTCTACAGTACCAGGGGAGGGCATTCTGATTGGTTAGTACTCTGGTCTACAGTCCCAGGGGAGGGCATTCTGATTGGTTAGTACTCTGGTCTTACAGTCCCAGAGGGCATTCTGATTGGTTAGTACTCTGGTCTACAGTCCCAGGGAGGGCATTCTGATTGGTTAGTACTCTGGTCTACAGTCCCAGGGAGGGCATTCTGATTGGTTAGTACTCTGGTCTATAGTCCCAGGGGAGGCATTCTGATTGGTTAGTACTCTGGTCTACAGTCCCAGGGGAGGGCATTCTGATTGGTTAGTACTCTGGAACCATCATCAGGGCTGACCAATAAAACGAGTGGAAGATGAGACTGCCTAAGATGCTGGAATGACAAGCCCACACCAATAAACACACACACCACACCCACACACACACCCCACACCCACACCCACACACACACACACACACACACACACACACAACACACACACACACACACTGTTCACCCACGACTACCGTGGCAAAACACGACTCCATCATCAAGTTTGTTGGACAACCCGAGAGTGGCAGGCCTGATCAGTGACGACATTGAGACAGCTTATAGGGAGGAGGTCAGAGACCTGGCAGTGTGTTGTCTGGACAACAATCTCTCCCTCAACGTCAGCAAGACCAAGGAGCTGATGGTGGACTACAGAGAACAGGGGGGTACACGCCCCCATCCACATTGACGTGGCTGCAGTGGAGAAGGTCAATAGCTTCAAGTTCCTTGGCGTGCACATCAGCGAGGACTTGACAGGGACACATCACAGCGACTGAAGACATTTGGCATGGCCCCTCAGATCCTCAAGGACATCTATATAGATGCACCATTGAGAGCCTCTTGTCTGGCTGCAACACCGCCTGGTACGGCAACTGCACCGGCCTCAACCACGAGAGGGTGATGCGGACAGCCCGGTACGTCATTGGGAGTGAGCTCCCTGCCCCACAGGACATTTACACGAGGCGTCTCAGGAAGGCCCAGAAGATCGTCAAGGACTACAGTCACCCGAGCTACGGACTGTTCACTMCGTTACCATCTGGCAAACGGTATCGGAGTGTCGSGCTTCGGACYAACAGGCTCYGAGRWAGCTTCTACCAGCAGGCCATTAGTCTGCTGAACAGATAACCCTAGCTGTCTTGCTCTACCAAGACACTGCTCTACCACGTTACTGCCCTACCAAGACACCGCTCTACCAGAACACTGCCCTACCAAGATACTGCTCTACCCACATTACTGCTCTACCAAGACACGCTCTACCAAGTACTGCTCTACCAAGACACTGCTCTACCAAACACTGCCCTACCAAGATACTGCTCTACCAAGACACTGCTCTACCAAGACACTGCTCTACCAAGACACTGCTCTACCAAGACACTGCCCTACCAAGATACTGCTCTACCACGTTACTGCTCTACCAAGACACTGCTCTACCAAGACACTGTCCTACCAAGATACTGCTCTACCAAGACACTGCTCTACCAAAGACACTGGCTCTACCAAGACACTGCTCTACCAAGACACTGCCCTACCAAGATACTGCTCTACCACGTTACTGCTCTACCAAGACACTGCTCTACCAAGTTACTGCTCTACCAAGACACTGCTCTACCAAGACACTGCCCTACCAAGACACTGCCCTACCAAGATACTGCTCTACAAAGACACTGCTCTACCAAGACACTGGCTCTACCAAGTTACTGCGCTACCAAAGACACTGCCCTACCAAGACACTGCTCTACCAAGACACTGCTCTACCAAGACACCTGCCTCTACCAAAACTGCCCTACCAAGACACTGCTCTACCAAGTTACTGCTCTACCAAGACACTGCCCTACCAAGACACTGCTCTACCAAGACACTGCCCTACCAAGACACTGCTCTACCAAGACACTGCCCTACCAAGACACTGCCCTACCAAGACACTTCTACATATTATGTAGTCTGCATATTGTACAGATTCAATAGATTCTATATATTCTATATGTTCTAAAATATTCTACATATTTTATAGATTCTATATATTCCATAGATTCTACATAGTCTATATATTCTACATATTTTCTATATATTCTACAGATTCAAAAAATGCTACATATTCTATATATTTTACACATTCTAAAGATTCTACATATTTTAAAGATTCTACATTCCATAGATTCTACAGATTCTATATACTCTATATATTTTACACATTCTAAATATCTATATATTTTACACATTCTATTATTCTATATATTTTACATATTCTAAATATTCTACACTTCTATATATTCTATAATTCTAAATATTCTATTATTCAATTATTCTATATTATTCTACATATTCTATATTATTCTACATAGTCTTATATATTCTATATTTCTATATATTCTACAGTTTCTATAAATTCTACTCACATTCTAAATATTCTACATATTTTATGAGATTCTACACATTCTAAATATTCTACAGATTCTATATATTCTAAAGTTTCAGTATATTCTACATATTCTATTTATTCTATATATTCTACATATTCTACATCATCTATATATTTTAAATATTCTGCAGATTCTATATATTCCACATATTCTACAGATTCTATATAATCCACATATTCTATATATTCTACAGATTCTATATATCTACAGTTTCTTATAAATTCTACATATTCTAAATATTCTAAAGATTCTATATATTATATATATTCTACAGATTCTATATATTCTACCGATTCTACATATTCTAAATATCTATATGTTCTACAGATTCTATATATTCTATATATTCTAATTATTCTACAGATTCTATTATATCTACAGATTCAAATATATTCTACATATTCTATATATTATACTATTCATATCTCTAAATATTCTAAATATCTATATATTCTATATATTCTACAGATTCTATATTTTCTACATATTCTAAATATTCTACATATTCCACATATTCTCTATATTCTACAGATTCTACATATTCTACATATTCTACATATTCTAAATATTCTACAGATTCTAAATATTCTACCGAATTTATATATTCTACATATTCTAAATATTCTATATATTCTACAGATTCTATATATTCAACAGATTCCATATATTTCACATTCTACATATTCTAATTATTCTAACAGATTCATATATTCTACATATTCTATATATTCTAATTATTCTACAGATTCTATATATTCTACAGATTCTATATATTCCACATTCTAGTATATATATAACTATACATATTCTACATATTTATATATTCTACATATTCTACAGATTTAAATTCTTAAAATCTACATATTCTACCATAGTAAACA
>NW_019946066.1:15908-21494 GCF_002910315.2 Salvelinus sp. IW2-2015
GACCGGATCAGACCTGCTGTTCATCTGCACCTTAGAGACTATTCCCTTTGACCACACACACACACACACACACACACACACACACACACACACACACACACAACACACACACACACACACACACACACACACACACACACACACACACACACACACACACACACAACACACACACACACACACACACACACACACACACACACACACACACACACACACACACACACACACACACACACACACACACACACACACACACACACACACACACACACACACACACACACACACACACACACACACACACACCACACACAACACACACACACACACACACACACAACACACACACACACCACACACACACACACACAACACACACACACACACACACACAACACACACACACACACACAGCTATTCTATATATTCTACATATTCTATATATTCTACATATTCTATATATTCTACAGATTCTATATTTTCTACATATTCTAAATATTCTACATATTCCACATATTCTCTATATTCTACAGATTCTATAGATTCTACATATTCTATATATTCTACAGATTCTAAATATTCTATATATTCTATATATTCTACATATTCTACATATTCTACATATTACATATATTCTACACATTCTATATATTCTACATATTTTACAGATTCTATATTTTCTACATATTCTAAATATTCTACATATTCCACATATATTATATATTCTCAGATTATATATATTCTACAGATTCTATATATTCTACATATTCTAAATATTCTACAGATTCTATAGATTCTATATATTATACATATTCTATGTATTATACATATTCTATATATTCTACATATTCAAAATATTCTACATATTCTATATATTCTAAATATTCTACATATTCTACATATTCTATATATTCTTTATATTCTAAATGTTCTGCAGATTCTATATATTTCTTATAAATTCTATATATTATAAATATTCTATAAATTCTACAGATTCTATGTATTATACATATTCTACATATTCGATATATTCTACATATTCTATATATTCTACATATTCTATATCTTCTATATATTCTCCATATTCTATATATATTTTACATATTCTAAATATTCTTCATATTCTATATATATTTTACATATTCTAAATATTCTTCATATTCTATATACTCTACATATTCAATTTTTTCTAGAAATTCTATATATTCTATATATTCCATATATTCTATATATTGTACATATTCTATATATTCTATCTATATTCTATTTTTTTTATTTTTTTATTTTTTTAACTTGCTATATTTTATTTACTTCGCCACCATGGCCTTTTTATATTTTTATTTATTTATATATATATTTTGTTTTGCCTTCACCTCCCTTATCTCACTTAATTTGCTCACATTGTATATAGACTTATTTTTGTACTGTATTATTGACTGTATGTTTGTTTTACTCCATGTGTAACTATGTGTTGTTGTATGTGTCGAACTGCTTTGCTTTATCTTGGCCAGGTCGCAATTGTAAATGAGAACGTGTTCTCAATTTGCCTACCTGGTTAAATAAAGGTGAAATAAATAAATAAATATATAGATTTGACATATTCTAAATATTCTTCATATTCTATATATTCCATATATTCTATATATTCTACATATTCTACATATTCTACATATTCTATAGATTCTAAATATTCCACCACAAGCAACCAGTTGTTACTATACATACTACTTCTTATTAATTACTTGTAATATTTGGGATTTGACGTTTGATTATTATTGATATTTGTACTGCACTGTTGAGGAAAGCTGTTGAGGAAAGTACTGCACTGTTAATACCTTGCCAGTAGGCGTTTCACTGCACTGTGGAGGAAAGCTTGCCAGTAGGCGTTTCACTGCACTGTGGAGGAAAGCTTGCCAGTAGGTGTTTCACTGCTCTGTCGAGGAAAGCTTGCCAGTAGGCGTTTCACTGCACTGTGGAGGAAAGCTTGCCAGTAGGTGTTTCACTGCACTGTGGAGGANGTTTCACTGCACTGTGGAGGAAAGCTTGCCAGTAGGTGTTTCACTGCACTGTGGAGGAAAGCTTGCCAGTAGGTGTTTCACTGCTCTGTCGAGGAAAGCTTGCCAGTAGGCGTTTCACTGCTCTGTTAATACCTGCTGTATCATGTGTATGTGACTAATAAACTTTAAATTAGATTTGGCACACACACACACTGAGCAAAACACATGAGAAACACTGATGTGACAGGGCCGTAAAGTTCACCTGTGGTCAATTTAACACTCTCACAAACAACCAGACAAGACATGTTGTCAAGGTCTAGGAAATCAAAACAGTAAGGTCAAGCAAGTGTCTGTAAAACCAACATGTTTTAAGCAGACCACCATAGTACCTGCGCCCAAAACACCAAGGTAACCTGCCTAAATGACTACCGACCCGTAGCACTCACGTCTGTAGACACGAAGTGCATTGAAAGGCTAGGGACCCTGGGACTAAACAGCTCCCTCTGCAACTGGATCCTGGACTTCCTGACGGGCCGCCCCCAGGTGGTAAGGATAGGCAACAACACATTCGCCACTCTGATCCTCAACACAGGGGCCCCTCAGGGGTGTGTGCTCAGTCCCCTCCTGTACTCCCTGTTCACTCATGACTGTACGGCCAGGCATGACTCCAACACCATCATTAAATTTGCCGATGACACAACAGTGGTAGGCCTGATCACCGACAACGACGAGACGGCCTATAGGGAGGAGGTCAGAGACCTGGCCGTGTGGTGCCAGGACAACAACCTCTCCCTTAATGTGATCAAGACAAAGGAGATGTTTGGGGACTACAGGAAAAAGAGGACCGAGCACGCCCCCATTCTCTATAGATGCTTTGCTCACTAGATTAGGGACCATCAGGTGTGATCTGTGATTGTCCGAAACATCTTCTAAAGAGTCCTGGACGAGGTGACGTCACCCAGTGAGAAACCCAACGTTCAAATAAGTGATCTCTTGTGAAACCAAGTTCTGCTTCCCAAATGGCCCTCTAAATCCCTATGAAGTGCACTACTTTTAACCAGGGTCCATAGGGCCAAGTAGTGCACTACTTTTAACCAGGGTCCATAGGGCCAAGTAGTGCACTACTTTTAACCAGGGTCCATAGGGCCAAGTAGTGCACTATAATAGCGAAAGGGGTCCATTTGAGAAGTAGACCACCAGATGGTACAACAGCCTCTTGGTATTCACACAGCGTCTCAGAGGAGGAGTACTGATCTAGGACCAGTTTAGGTTTTTATATAACAATGGATAACATTATATGGACAGGGGGGGACCTGATCCAAGATCACTCTGAGATGATTTGTGGATATGGGCCCATGATCGTGATGTTAGGAGGAGAGAGACCGCTCCAAACTAAACCGCAGCTCTGGGAGATTTCAAAGCAGCTGTTTTTCCGCCCGGGCGTACGTCTGTTTGTACGTGCAGCACGGTCTGCACATGGTTTTCAAGACTCCGCTGTCTCGTGRCCAAATGTATTATGTYTGCKACGTCAGTGGAGACAGAGTTGGCTGTTACATATGAACAGGATGACAAGATGAATTAGAAGCAGATGAGAATTGACTATTGAATTCTTCACTTCCTCAGAAAATATACCATCCATACAGATACACATACCATTCCCATACAGATACACATACCATTCCATACAGATACACATACCATACACATACAGATACACATACCATTCCATTTACAGATACACATACCATTCCATACAGATACACATACCATTCCATACAGATACACATACCACATTCCATACAGATACACATACCATTTCCATACACGATACACATACCATTTCAATACAGATACACATACCATTCCATACCATACGAATACACATACCATCCATACAGATACACATACATACCATACAGTCACATACATACCATACCATACAGATAACACATACATCCATCCAGATACCATACCATACCATACAGATACACATTACCATTCCATACAGATACACATACCATACATACAGATACACATACCATTCCATACAGATACACATACCATCACCATACAGATACACATATACAATTCCATACAGATACACATACCATACCATACAGATACACATACATTCCATACAGATACACATACCATTCCATACAGATACACATACATTCCATACAGATACACATACCATTCATTCATACAGATACACATACCATTCCATTCCATACAGATACACATACCATTCCATACAGATACACATACCATACATACAGATACACATACCATACCATACAGATACACATACCATTCCATACAGATACACATACCATACCTTACAGATACACATACCATTCCATACAGATACACATACCATTCCATACAGATACACATACCATTCCATACAGATACACATACCATTCATTCCATACAGATACACATACACATTCCATACAGATACACATACCATCCAACAGATACACATACATACCATTCCATACAGTACACATACCATTCATACGATACACATACCATACATACAGATACACATACATTCCTACAGATACACATACCATACATACAGATACACATACCATTCCATACAGATACACTTCACATACCATACAGATACACATACCATTCCATACAGATACACATCCCATTCCATACCAGATACACATACCATACCATACAGATACACATACCATACCATACAGATACACATACCATACCATACAGATACACATACCATTCCATACAGATACACATCCCATACCATACAGATACACATACCATTCCATACAGATACACATACCATACCATACAGATACACATCCATACCAATACAGATACACATACCATTCCATACAGATACACATACCATACCATACAGATACACATACCCCATTCCATACAGATACACATCCCATACCATACAGATACACATACCATTCCATACAATACACATACCATTCCATACAGATACACATACCATTCCCTACAGATACACATACCATACATACAGATACACATACCATACCATACAGATACACATACCATCCATCAGATACACACACCATTCCTACAGATACCATACCATACCATACAGATACACATACCATTCCATACAGATACACATACCATACCATACAGATACACATACCATTCCCTACAGATACACATTACTTTCATACAGATCACATACCATTCCCTACAGATACACATACCATTCCATTCCATACAGATACACATACCATTCCATACAGATACACATACCATTCCATACAGATACACATACCATTCCATACAGATACACATACCAATTCCCTACAGATACACATACCATACCATACAGAATACACCATATCATCACATACAGATACAATACCATTCCATACAGATACACATACCATACATACAGATACACATACCATTCCATACAGTACCATACCATTCATACGATACCATACCATACCATACAGATACACATACCATTCCCTACAGATACACATTACGTTTCATACAGATACACATACCATTCCCTACAGATACACATTACGTTTCATACAGATACCACAACCAT
>NW_019946066.1:25625-35461 GCF_002910315.2 Salvelinus sp. IW2-2015
AAATGTGAATTATGATGTGGATTATAAATAATGGATATTGCTAAATTTTTTGTCGCGAAGGTCAAATTCAAGTCTGAAATTCCTGTTGCTGAAGGATTATTTTCCTGCTGTAGCAAACTGGCTCAAATTAAGATACTACACGTGTATCTAGAGTAGTTTACTACTTTTAACCAGGGCCTATAGGGCTTTGGTTGGCTCTGGTACAAAGTAGTGCACTATAGAGGGAGAATAGTGCTATTTGGGACACCTACAAGTACCCTACATGTTCTCTATGAGCCCTGGTCAAATTGAGGATTAGACATAATCTATGACAAAGAGAGGATGTATTTATTTTGTACAGATTTATAAATCCAGTCAGAATTGCAGAATTTAGACAAACTAAAAAAAAATGTAATTGTGTAAATAACAACAAACAACAAAAACACACCCAGTATAATATAATATATAATAATATAATAATATAATATATAATATATAATAATATAATATATAATATATAATAATATAATATATAATAATATAATAATATAATAATATAATATATAATAATATAATATATAATAATATAATAATATAATATAATCCCTCCTTTGAGATGGCTGATAAGGTCCCCAGTCTTGTGTCTTGGAGACCTTGTAAATACAGGCCCAGACGTACGCAGCCTATCAAGAGGATGGGTGAAGTGACGGTGAATAAATCGAGCTACCAGTATTTCCGGCCCTCCGTGGCGCTCATAGAATAGATCTACCGCTTTTTAGTCTCGCTTTCAATGAGAATGACAGATCTATAACTACATTTCTATGTGAATTTGGTTCCGGTCATCCAAAAAGTGACATATTGCAGCTTTAAATGTCCTATGACTGAAATATTACACAGATTGTCAACATATGAAGTGTAAAAAATATGTTTTTTGTTCCTATGATTAAATTCTGTTCAAATGTCCTATGAATTAAATTAAAATGTGTCTACATCACCTTCAAATGTGATTTGCCATTAAATCTGTAGAGAAACATAATGGGGATGAATTCCAATCTGCTTTTAGGAGATACACATTTGCATGCGGTAATATTAGGTCAAAGTTAAATATCACATTTTCTAAATGTTCTTGAAATATTTGGAGGACGTCCAAGACAAGGTAAAATATAAATTGCGTGAAGATCAATGGAATATTATGTTAAAATGTCAAACAGATATGCAATGAACATCATAAAAACGTACTTGTTTGGAAATTGTGGAACATTGTGCAACGTTGTGGGAACGTTTTGTGTAATCTATGTGAATATCACAAGAATAATCTTCCAACATCCCAGACAACTCTCAAAATGATAAAAAATGTTCTGGGAACCTTTAACGATTCGAGTGTTCTGCCAACATTCTTACAATATAATAGGAATGTTCTTTGCATCCCTAACTTAAACATTGTATGAATGTCATCATAACTGAATATATGTTGTGTTTTGTGATCTTATTTCTTGTAATGTAGCCACACTGTTCCCACAACCTAATTAAAATGTTCCCACAACCTAATTAAATGCTCGAGGAACCGTTTAAATAACTCAAAGACTGTTCTGTCTACATTATTGGAACATCAAAGGAATATTTTGTGCACACCCTGATACAAACATGATCTGAATGTCAGCACAATAGGACAGTTTCAGTGTTTTGGGAACCTATCTATTGTAATTTCCCCACAATGTTCCCAACAACCTAATGAAACATTCTGGGAACCTTTAAAGAACAGACGAAATGTGTTCTAAGAACGTTCTTGCATCATCAGCTGAATGTTTTTTTGCACCTTAAAAGAAGCATTGTAGAAATCCATCCGCCCAACTGGACAGTTTCAGTGTTTTGGGAACATATCTTTTGTAATGTCTCCACAATATTCTCACCAGACTATTCCCACAACCTAATGAACCATTCTGAGGTTCTGAGAATAAATATGTTCTAGGAATGTTCTTGCAACATCAGGCGAATGTTTTATACAAACATTGTATAGTCACCAGCCCCGTCTGGACAGGTTTTTTGTGGTATGAGAACATTTTGCCGCGAGACCTAATGAATGTTCTGGGAACTTTCACAGAATCAATTTCGGTTTGCTGGGAAGTCATAAAGTGTCTTCATGCAAATAAGCAACCAGTTTGTTATGGTTGTTGATTAGCTAGCTAGGGCACAAGACGCTACATCACTGCAGAAGGGAGAAACACAACATTGGATTCAAGTCTGGTCAGGCTCTTCCTTATTCTTGGTGCCAGTCTGTTTCAGCTCTCTTGGCAACTCCTTATGGAATAGTCATGCAATACATTTTGGCTTGACAATGAGGATGGAGTAGGTAAAAGCACAAATATATCAGGGACCAGGCTAGTGAGATCAGATCTGGGACCAGGCTAGTGAGATCAGATCTGGGACCAGGCTGTGAGATTCAGATTTATGGGACCTAGACTAGATGGATCAGATCTGGGACCAGGCTAGTGAGATCAGAAATATGGGACCAGACTAGTGAGATCAGTCTGGGACCAGGGCTAGTGAGATCAGATCTGGGCACCAGGCCTAGTGTGAGATCAGATCTTGGGACCAGGCTAGTTGTGATCAATCTGGGACCAGGCTAGTGAGATCAGATATGGGACCAGACTAGTGAGATCAGATCTGGGACCAGGCTAGGTGAGAGATCAGATCCGGGACCAAGCTAGTGAGATCAGATCTGGGACCAGGCTAGTGAGATCAGATCTGGGACCAGGCTAGGTGAGATCAGACCGGGACAAGCTAGTGAGATCAGATCTGGGACAGGCTAGTGAGATCAGATCTGGGACCAGGCTAGTGAGATCAGATACTGGGACCAGACTAGTGAGATCAGATCTGGGACCAGGCTAGTGAGATCAGATCTGGGACCAGGCTAGATGAGAATCAGATCTGGACCAGACTAGAGAGATCAGCTCTGGAACCAGGCTAGTGAGATCAGATCTAGGACGCATGGGGGAGGCCTAGTGAGATCAGATCTGGGACCAGGCTAGTGAGATCAGATCTGGGACCAGACTAGAGAGATCAGATCTGGGACCAGGCTAGGTGAGATCAGATCTGGGACCAGGCTAGGTGAGATCAGATCTGGGACCAGACTAGAGAGATCAGATCTAGGACCAGGCTAGGTGAGATCAGATCCGGGACCAAGCTAGTGAGATCAGATCTGGGACCAGGCTAGGTGAGATCAGATTTGGGACCAGGCTCTCTGTCACAAGCACTCAATCTCCATTTGCTAAGACAACCCTGAATTATGAATGGTGCCGATACTGTCCTGTTGTTAATGTGCTTTAATTAGGCATTGAAACTAATACATAACTTATATATTATTCAAAAGTTCAATAAATTGAGTGACCTAGTCTCAATCACAACCATTACACTGGACATAACAACAACTGGGTGATAACATCATATATATATATACATTTTTTTATTACTTATTATTATTATTATTTTCCTTTTTTCACACCAATGTCCTGATATCCAATTGGTAGTTACAGTCTTGTCTCATCGCTGCAACTCCCCTACGGACTCGGGGGAGAGGCGAAAGTCGAGAGCCATGCGTCCTCCGAAACACGACCATGCCGAGCTGCACACACTGCTCGATTAACCCGGAAACCAGCCGCACCAATGTGTCAGAGGAAAACCCATCCAACTGACGACCGATGTCAGCTTGCAGGCGCCAGGCCCGCCATAAGGAGTCGCGAGAGCACGTTGGGACAAGGAAATCCCAAACCCTCCCGTAACCCGTACGACACCGGGCCAATTGTGCGCCGCCTCGTGGCTCTCCCGGTCACGGCCGGGCTGTGACACAGCCTGGGATCGAACCCGGGGCTGTAGTGACGCCTCAAGCACTGCGATGCAGTGGGCAACAACGTCTCTGAGACATCTGCGTTTCTGTGGAAACTTCTAGAACAGAGCGGAAAAAGTAAGTAAATGAGTTATTGTGACCTCTGCCAGCTGAGGACAACACTAAGTGCTGTTCCCAGACTGCCAACAGACACAGAATATATTAGCGTGACTCCAAAGCGCGGCATCAGAACGTATCAGCGTCAGCCTGAGCCCTCACAGCCTCTCACAGCAGACTTATCAACCAAGGTTAACAGGTTAAACAGATCAGACTTATCAACCAAGGTTAACAGTTAAAACAGATCAGACTTATCAACCAAGGTTAAAAGGTTAAACAGATCAGACTTATCAACCAAGGTTAACAGTTAAAACAGATCAGACTTATCAACCAAGGTTAAAAGGTAAAACAAGATCAGACTTATCAACCAANTCTGGGACCAGGCTGGTGAGATCAGATCTGGGACCAGGCTAGTGAGATCAGATCTGGGACCAGGATAGGTGAGATCAGATCTGGGACCAGGCTAGTGAGATCAGATCTGGGACCAGGCTAGTGAGATCAGATCTGGGACCAGGGCTAGTGAGATCAGATCTGGGACCAGGCTAGTGAGATCAGATCTGGGACCAGGCTAGTAAGATCAGATCTGGGACCAGGCTAGTGAGATCAGATCCGGGACCAGGCTAATGATACTGTCCTGTTGTTAATGTACTTTAATTAGGCATTGAAACTAATACATAACTTATATATTATTAAAAAGTTCAATAAATTGAGTAACCTCGCCTCAATCACAACCATTACACTGGAAAAAAACAACAACTGGGTGATAACATCATATATATATATACATTTTTTAAAATTACTTATTATTATTATTATTTTCCTTTTTTCACACCAATGTCCTGATATCCAATTGGTAGTTACAGTCTTGTCTCATCGCTGCAACTCCCGTACGGACTCGGGGAGAGGCGAAAGTCGAGAGCCGTGAGTCCTCCGAAACACGACCCAGCCGAGCCGCACTGCTTCTTGACACACTGCTCGATTAACCCGGAAGCCATCAGCACCAAAGTGTCAGAGGATACACCATCCAACTGACGACCGTTGTCAGCTTGCAGGCGCCAGGCCCGCCACAAGGAGTCGCTAGAGCACGTTGGGACAAGGAATCCCGGCCGGCCAAACCCTCCCGTAACCCGTACGACACTGGACCAATTGTGTGTCGCCTCATTGGTCTCCCGGTCACGGCCGGGCTGTGACACAGCCTGGGATCGAACCCGGGGCTGTAGTGACTCCTCAAGCACTGCGATGCTGTGGGCAACAACGTCTCTGAGACATCTGCGTTTCTGTGGAAACTTTTAGAACAGAGCGGAATAAGTAAGTAAATGAGTTGTTGTAACCTCTGCCAGCTGAGGACGGCACTAAGAGCTGTTCCCAGACTGCCAACAGACACAGAATATATTAGCGTGACTCCAAAGCGCGGCATCAGAACGTATCAGCGTCAGCCTCCTCTCACAGGCAGACTTATCAACCAAGGTTAACAGGTTAACAAGATCAGACTTATCAACCAAGGTTAACAGTTAAAACAGATCAGACTTATCAACCAAGGTTAAAAGGTTAAACAGATCAGACTTATCAACCAAGGTTAACAGTTAAACAGATCAGATTATCACCAAGGTTAAAAGGTAAACAAAATCAGACTTATCAACCAAGGTTACAGGTTAAACAAGATCAGACTTATCAACCAAGGTTAACAGGTAAACAAGATCAGACTTATCAACCAAGGTATCAACCAAGGTTAACAGGTTAAACAAGATCAGACTTATCAACCAAGGTTACCAGGTAAAACAAGATCAGACTTATCAACCAAGGTTAACAGGTTAAACAAGACCAGACTTATCAACCAAGGTTAACAGGTAAAACAAGCAGAGAGAGAAGTAGCAATGCTTTTGACCAGAGCCCAATGACATACACATACGCACTAGTACGCACGCATGAATGCGCACGGGCACACACACACACACACACACCACACTCTGCTGAATCACTCTACTCCCAGCATGCATTGCCAGACAGACAGCTGCACATCAAAGGCATGTTTATGAGCATCAATAAAGACTTGGAATTCAGTTGTGCTTGACATTGGTCCCACCAAATTATTTCAGGCTGCTCTTCTTTTGGTTTTACTACAGATATCAACTCTTTGGGATAGCGCTATCGCTGCCGAGCATTCTAAAGAAATGATCAAACAATCCAACAGAAATAAATCCCTGCCGCAGTTGAATAGTGAATGTAATCTAATATAATCCTGTTGTTTCCTTGGTTCTTCCTCCATTATATCGCCATGAGTTATGGACACTGAACAATTCCTGGAAAAACCCTTCAACACATTCGTTTGATTATCTGTGAATGTCTTGCCATTTTGGTTTCTCCTTTAGGAAAATAACACTAAAAGTGTGAGTTTTCAAACTTTAGCCATGATTAAAAYTGTCAAAAATACAGGCCATAAATGGTCTACAGTCAAACTTTAGCCATGATTAAACTGTCAAAATACAAACCATAAATCGTCTACAGTCAAACTTTAGCCATGATTAAACTGCCAAAATACAGACCATAAGTCGTCTACAGTCCGGATAAAACTCTACCCCAAGCACAAAATGAATATATTTGATTGAAAAAACAGGTACGTATTCAACAATAACTGCAGTCCTAAAATCATGTCTTGGGATTGGGAGCCGAGAGCAGGATAAAAAGGATTGGGAGCCGAGAGCAGGATAAAAAGTGGCTGTGTGTTTCTTGGACTCCTTTACAGCGTCAGTCTCTCTGCCAGACATGCCAGTGTTGTGTTCCCGTGTTTCAACATGTTAAACCCATCCTGGGATCCAAAGATCACCTCGGTGTCGTGACAAGACTATCATTAATGTGATGACGGCTATTTTTACAAATCAATTAACTATGTTTAATTATACATAAACACGCACAGTATAGGTTGAATTGATTACTAACCTAATGCAATGAAAAGTCCCTAGTGKACTAACCCAATATGAGGGCTTGTTACACAATGATAAGTCCCTAGTGGACTAACCCGATATGACGGCTTGATACACAATGAAAAGTCCCTAGTGGACTAACCCGATATSACRGCTTGTTACACAATGAAAGGGGTGGGGAAAGAAAGAGCGGGAGAGACAGAGAGTGGGCRTTTTGGTCTGTTCCAACAAGTTCCAACAGGTTAAAACCATTCTGGGATCCAATGGTCACCTCACAACCCTAAGTCACTTCTGAATTCTCCCTTTAAAGATTCATATGGCTCCAGTCATGTATTATGTTGATTCATATGCTCCAGTCATGTATTATGTTGATTCATAATGGCTCCAGTCATGTATTATGTTGATTCATAAGGCTCCAGTCATGTATTATGTTGATTCATAAGCTCCAGTCATGTATTATGTTGATTCATAAGGCTCCAGTCATGTATTATGTTGATTCATATGGCTCCAGTCATGTATTATGTTGATTCATATGCTCCAGTCATGTATTATGTTGATTCATAATGGCTCCAGTCATGTATTATGTTGATTCATAAGGCCTCAGTCATGTATTATGTTTGATTCATAAGGCTCCAGTCATGTATTTATGTTTGATCATAAGGCTCCAGTCATGTATTATGTTGATTCATAAGGCTCCAGTCATGTATTATGTTTGATTCATCTGGCTCCAGTCATGTATTATGTTGATTCATAAGGCTCCAGTCATGTATTATGTTGATTCATAGGCTCCGTCAGTATTATTTGATTCATAAGGCTCCAGTCATGTATTATGTTTGATTCATAAGGCTCCAGTCATGTATTATGTTGATTCATATGGCTCCAGTCATGTATTATGTTGATTCATAAGGCTCCAGTCATGTGTTATGTTGATTCATTATGGCTCCAGTCATGTATATGTGATCTCATGATGGCTCCAGTCATGTATTATGTTGATTCATGAAGCTCCTCGTCATGTATTATGTTATTCATAAGTGGCTCCAGTCATGTGTTATGTTGATTCATATGGCTCCAGTCATGTATTATGTTGATTCATAGGCTCCAGTCATGTATTATGTTGATTCATAAGGCTCCAGTCATGTATTATGTGATTCATATGGCTCCAGTCATGTATTATGTTGATTCATATGGCTCCAGTCATGTTTATGTTGATTCATAAGGCTCCAGTCATGTATATGTTGATTCATAGGCTCCAGTCATGTATTATGTTGATTCATAAGGCTCCAGCTCATGTATTAGTTGATTCATAAGGCTCCAGTCCATGTATTATGTTGATTCATATGTGGTGCAGTAGCATATCGACGGAATCGTCTCCCCACCGTTTATTTTGCCATTTAATCAATGGCATCATGTTATTTCTTAATCTGGCTTTTTGTAAAAAGACATTAAGTGTGTATTATCCTGTGCATTCAAGATGGTTCTGTATAACAGGGTCAAGTTTACTAACTCTCCTGGAAGAAAAAAACAGAGAATAGTCTAAGACAAGTAGAAGTGTTAGCATTTCAACTTTAACTTCTCACGAGTCACCAACCCTGATCCGGTAGCACCCCCCCCCCCCCCCACTGAGTAGCATAGCTAGCATAGCGTCACAAGTAACTTGTAGCATCTAAATATCATTAAATCACAAGTCCAAGACACCAGATGAAAGATACAGGTCTTGTGAATAAAGCCACCATTTCAGATTTTTAAAATGTTTTACAGGGAGACACAATATGTAAATCTATTAGCTAACCACGTTAGCAAAGGACACGATTTTTTTACTCCCAATAGTTTTTTCCTGCGTCAGTAGCTATCACTAATTCGACTAAATAAAAATATCTATAGCCACTAACCAAGAACACAACTTCATAAGTATGACAGTCTGATAACATATTTATGGCTATAGCATAGTTTTTTTTTTGAAAAATTGTGCATTTTTTCAGGTATAAATCACAGTTCTACATTGCAGCTGCAATCTGAAATAGTGCTGACCCAGCCAGAAATTACAGAGACCAACGTCATATAACGGAATTACTCATCTTAAAACATTTCAGAAAAATACACAGCGTACAGATATTGAAAGCTCAACATCTGGTGAATCCAAAAACAATTTTCAGATTTATTAAATGTTTTATAACGAAAACAAAATGTAGCGCTAAATTAGCATAGCTATACCAGGCAGATTCGGCTAGGCGCCCACGGCCAGTTCACATGCACAACAGATATGAATTAACATCGTAAATTGGGTCTTACCTATGGCTGATCTTTCATCAGAATGTTGATCAAAGTGTCCTTTGTCAAGATGAGTCGTTGTTCCATTCAGAATTGTCCTTTCCCACTCCATTTAGCCAGGTACTGGTCGAGTGGCACGGATCTCTCAATCGTAAATAAAATCAGACAACGGAAACACACAAAACTCCGAAAAAATTCAAATATCTGATTAAACTATATTGAAAAAACATACATTACGATGATCTGGTCACATGTATCAAACAAACTTCGAGACGGAGATAGTTTTCATCCATAATGGCCGCACAAACAGAGACAATCGCAGCTACAAGTCGCACGATTTACAGAACCGGAAGTGTCGTCACGCCAAAGAATTAGCTCTCATTTCACGTCAGTCCCAGATAAACAAGATATTTTCCTCTGACGTCCTCCTTGACACCCAGAGGAAGGCAATGAGGTGTTTCGGGTCATAGGGGCACGACCATTATATAGGCAGAGAGTTGAAGCTGGCATACACATCTTGCTTTTTTTCTTCTGGTCATGGAAAGTGCTGTCAAATGACTTCTGTATCACTCAGAGACAAATGAACGGTTTTAGAAACTAGAGATTGTTTTCTTTCCAATGGTATTATTTATATGCATATACTAAGAGCAATAATTGAATAAGAGGCAGTTTAATCTGTAGAGCAAATTATGCTAATGGGAAAATAGCACCCCCTGTATTCTCAGAAG
>NW_019946067.1:0-1333 GCF_002910315.2 Salvelinus sp. IW2-2015
GGGCAGAAGGAGGAACTGCACCAAAAGGAGCGTGAGAAGAGAGAAGGGAGAAAGAGGAGAAGAGGGCCCGGGACCAGAAGGAGTTGGGGATGGGACAGAAGGAGTGGTGGCTGGGACAGAAGGAGTAAGTGGTTGGGACAGAAGGAGTGGTGGTTGGGAAACAGAAAGGAGTGGGTGGTTTCGAAATGGAAGAAGAAGCAGAGGAAATGGAGGAGGAGTTGGAGTTGGACATGGGACAGAAAAAGAAGTTCTTAGGAGGGGTGAGGGAGCCGGGTAGAGAAGAAGGGCCCACCACCTTCTGCGCGCTCCTCTCCTCTTCTACCCCCATCCCCCGCTCTCGCTCCCCCTCCTGCTGCAGACGCGTATGACCTGTACCTAGCCGGACAGTCACGCCACAGGTGCTCCACCGATCCACACCCATGACATGACTTAGCCTCTGTACATTCCCTCGCCTCGTGCTCGTCAGACCCACAGAACCTGCACTTTCTATTCCTACACGAGGCGAGGGTATGACCGTAAGCCATACAACGCCTGCAAAACGGGGGCTGACGTGCGTAATGCAACGTCCCCCTGTCAGCCCCCAGGGAGAACATAGCCGGAGGATGAAGGTAACCTCCGATACCCCTCGGGTCCTCCCTCAAGAGGACCTGGAAACTTCTCTTCCCAGTCCAAAATCCCAGCGAGTCATTGAGGTGTTTTGCTGAGGATACACTATTCGTGTATCTCCCCAAAAAAAACCTCACGTCCTCATCTTTAACATAAGGGTTATAAATGTTCACATTTATAACCCTAAAGTTATTTCTCGCCAAACTTGTCACCTCGTAGTTACTCATCGGCCTTTCCTCTCCCATTTCTCTTGCTTTTTCCAGTACCTTGTCATGCATCTCCTCTGTTCTCAATGCCACTTCATAAGCCTTCTCCAAAGGATTTTCTTGTAGACAAAAAACATCCTTCACTGTCAATTTAAACACCCCGATCAGGATTGTCCTGCCAAACGTTCCCCGCCCAAAGGGCTCCTCCTCCTTATCCTTCCATCTAAACCGAACCGTGTTCGCAAGCCCAATAACCGGAACCAACCTATGAAAAGCACTCTGCTCCATCCCCACAATGAGAATGGAGCACTTGACTCCGCTCACGCTCTCTTCCCGGACAACAACGACCCGCCAAGACAAACCAAACCGACCAAACGTCACTACCACAAAAACCAAAACTTTTACCGCTCACCTATCTACGACCTCTTGACTCAGCGAGCTCTGGGGCACCTCGGTACCAAGCTTGATCTGAGCCAAAAGGCCGAGAAGCGATAACCCACAAATGGACCCCTGCGCCCGCC
>NW_019946067.1:2564-7100 GCF_002910315.2 Salvelinus sp. IW2-2015
ATCCTCCAAAGAACCACTTTTTTCCCTTGCCCTGTCCCTCTCCACATACAAACCCTTTTCCCTCATCTCCTCCTCAAACACCCTATCATATCTGACAAGCTCCATCCTATATTCTCTATTCCCCATCATCCTAACTTCCATCTCACACCTCTCCAAATTCCGCCTATTTTCCTCCTTCCCCCAATTTTCTATCGACTTTTTCCCGTCCTCCATCTCCAACATTCTCCCATATACTAGTCTTTTCTGCTCTTCCACCCTCCTCTCTTCTACCCTACCTTCCTCTATCCCCTTCCCCTTCCTTTTCCCCCCTTTTCCTCCCTCTTCCCCCTCCACCTCTCCTTCTGTCCCCACCCTACCCTCCTGATCCCCAGACAAAAACTTCTCCCTAACCACCTTCTCAAATTCTCTCGTCACCCTCTCAAATTCCCCTTCCCTCCAACCCTTTACCGGCCCCTTCTTCTCTATCCTCTCCCTTATCATTCGAAGGACTTCATTTTTCCTTCCCATGTCCAATTCCTCCCCTTCTTCTTCCTTCCTCTCCTCTCCCCCTGTCTCTACCTCCATTTCCGAATCCTCTATTTCTTCTTCCTTCCTCTCTTCTCCCTCTTTCCCCACCTCCTCTCCTTCCCTCTCAACCACCTTTCCGTCTTTTCCTATCCTCGAACACTTTGCATAATAACCCATTTCTCCCATCTTACCTTCATGGTCTATTTCCGGCCAATCTTTATTTTTCCCCCTTACCCTGTCTATCTCTTTAAACAAACCCTCCCTCCTCATCTCCTTTTTAAATTTTCTCTCATATTTCGGCAACTGCCTATCAAAATCCTCTCCCTCCATGTCTAACACCTCCCTCCAAAATTTCCCCCTTATAACCCCCAATTCCCCTTCTTTCAAACCCCCCTTTTCCTTCCTATATTCTTCTATTTTCCCGTAAACCAGTCTATCCATCATCTCCTTTCCCACCTTCACCTCCTCCCTATATATTTCCTCCTCCTCCTTTCTTTTTGCCTCTTTCTCCTCCTCCTCTACTCTGACCCCCTCCATCCCGGCCATCCCTCCCTCTGTCCCTACCACCTCTCCTTCCATCCCAACCACCTCTCCTTCTATCTCACACACCACTCCTTCCCTTCCCGCCCCCACTCCATCTACCCCCTCCACCACTCCTTCTGTCCCGCCACCACCACTCCTTCTGTCCCGACCACATCTCCTTCCATCCCGGCCACCACTCCTTCTGTCCCGGCCACCACTCCTTCTGTCTCCTCTTCTCTCTCTCCTTCCTTCGGTGCAGTCTTCCCGCCTGTGCCACCTCCTTTCTCCTGCTCTCTCCTCTTCTACCCCCATCCCCCGCGCTCGCTCCCCCCCGGCTGCAGACGCGTATGACCTCCGCCTGGCCGGGCAGTCCCGCCCACAGGTGTGCTACCGAGCCACACCCGTGACATGCCTTAGGCTCGGTGCAGCCCTCGCCTCGTGCTCCCCGATCCACAGAAACTGCACTTTCTGAGCTACACGAGGCGAAGTATGTCCATAGGCCATACAACGCCTGCAATACTGGGGCTGACGTGCGTAATGCAACGTCCCCCTGTCAGCCCCCAGGGAGAACATCGCAGGAGGATGGAGGAAACCGCCCTCCCCCTTCTGGTCCTCCCTGAGGAGGGCTGAAAACCTCTCCTCCCAGTCCAAAATCCCAGGAGGTCCCTCAGGTGCCTCGCTGAGGAGACGTTATCAACGTACCTCCCCAGAAAGGCCCTCACATCCTCATCCTTTACGTGGGGTTGTAAATGTTTACAGTGATCACCCTAAAATTCTTCTTAGCCAGACTAGTCACCTCATAGTGACACAAGGGTATCGCCTTCTCCTTCTCTCTCGCCCTCTTCAGGACCTCTTCATACTTCTCTTCCTTGTGTAACGTCATTTCATACGCTCCTTCCCTTGGGTTATCTTGAAGGCATAGGACATCCTTCACCTCAAGATCAAGCATCCCCATCACTATAATTCGTCGAAAGTCTCTTCTTCCCAATGGCTCAATCTCTTCTTCATCCATTTAAAACTCACTGTATTCGACAGCCCAACCCCCGGTACCTTTCCTCCACTTGCCATCTCCAACTTGAAACCAAAAGACCTATCCAATCAAAAATCAAGATAAGCTCTCCAAACCCGAAAAAACTAAACAAACACCGACCACACCTCGGAACAAAATCCGACACTACCTCTATCGCCTTCCTACTTCGACCTTTTGACTCAGCGAGCTCTGGGCACCTCGGTACAAGCTTGATCTGAGCCAAAAGGCCGAGAAGCGATAACCCACAAATGGACCCCTGCGCCCGCCGGGCACCCGGGGTCTCGGCAGACTTTGGCGTTTGGCAAAAGGTGGCTCCTCCCCACCCACTCACCCACCCACCCACCACCAACCAACCAACCAACCAACCAACCAACCTTTCCCTGGCGACAGACAGACAGACAGACAGACAGACAGACAGACAGACAGACAGACAGACAGACAGACAGACAGACAGCAGCAGCAGACAGAAATGCGGGCGTTTTTTTTTTTTTTAAGTCGCCAATGCGTCTTTAAGTCACTAGCTCTTTGAACTCAATTGCCCTTAGCGACAACTTGGAGTGGAAAAATACACCGGTCAGTCCGATTGAAGTCAAACGCATGAGCAAAAAGTCTCGGCGGTGGTGGGCGTCATCATCTCTGTCAATTTCTCTTGAAACAAGATATACCGGGCTCTGCCAGAAGCAAAGCCCTTCCAAAAATACTTGGAACTCATAAGTGTTCCTCTCCACGGAAGTCTTTAGTAAAAGGCGAAAGGTTGTGCGTAATGAAGAGAAACCAGAGTCGTATGGAAGTCAGAGGTCGGGTTCCGAGGCATACTCTGTGCACTACTAGGCTGGGACCTCGCGGGTGGGTGGTCGGTCACCCAACCCACTCTGCCAACTTTGTGTGGGTAAAAAGTCACAGACAACAGACAGACAGACGACAGACAGACAGACAGACAGACTCACTCACTCACTCACTCACTATCCTGACCAACGTTTTTTTTTTTTTTTTTTTTTTTAAGTAAAATGGCGGGAAACGGGGGAACCCACGAAAAGCGCTTCGCCCTACTTCCACTTTGGGTGTTTTTTCTTTTTTCTTTTCCTTTTCTTCTTCTGCCAGCTGTTTACACAGCTTTGTGTATTTTCTTTCCTTGACAACGGGAGAAAGTGTTGCACCGTTCCGGAGTACTGCAATACCGGGTCGATGCGTGGAGCGGACGGAGCAAGCCCCATTTCCGACTCCCTGTTCGAAAAATCCATTTAATATGTAGTCCCCCGATGGGGACGTATCAGATATTAAACTGATAAGAACAGATTTTTTTTTTTTTTTTTTTTTTTTTTATAAAATATATTTACCAACAAAATCTTCCAAACTTACATCTTTTTCAAATTATATCTCTCTAACCAACCAAAAAACTCTATCCAAAACTTTAACAATAGCCAAAACCACAACAATAACCAAAAAAACCTCTAGGGGAGCATCTTCCCTCCCCTTATCTCCCAACCACCCATAAACCCACCAATCACAATCCAAAATTGTCACTCAGGGCCCTCTCCCGACACCTGACTCCCTCCCTTCATTTCCCACCCAATTCCATTAACTGGCGATCCAGCTCCTCCAGAGGTGTTAGAGAAGAAAAGGCAGAAGAAAAAGAGGAAATCCCCGAGGGTCCTGCCCCCTCTCCCCCACCCCCACCATCCACGGTCTCCACTCTTTTATCCCTCTTCTTTTTTCGCACAGGCGCCAAAAGTGCACCTTTCTTCCTTGCCCTATCCTCCTCCCAGTAATAATTATTCCGCCTCAACCTATCCCCATGCTTCCTCTCACATTTTTCCAGCTCTCTCCTAAATTCCCTTTCCCCCATCATATCAACCTCCAGCTTCAACATTGCAAAAACCCTACAATATTCCACACCACTCCATTCCTCTATCCCCTCTCCCCCCTTCTCCATGTCATACATTTGTCCTATTACCAGCCTTTTTTCCTCCTCTACCCTTATCTTTGATCTCACCCCTCCCTTCCCCTCCTCTTTCCCTTTCTCCTTCCTTTTCTCTCCTTTTCCCTCCTTCCCCTCTCTCCCAACCTCCCCTCCTCCTATATCCACCTCCTCTACCCCTTCCACCTCTCCCTCTGCCCCCACCACCTCTCCTTCTTTCCCATCTCTACCATCCATCTTCCCCGACAAACCCTTCTCCCTTACCTCCTTCTCATACTCCATTATCACCCTCTCATGTTCCCCTGCKTTCCAGCCCTTTACTGGCCCCTTCTTCTCTACCCTCTCCCTCACCCTCCTAAGAACTTCTTTTTTCTGTCCCATGTCCAACTCCAACTCCTCCTCCTCCTCTGCTTCTTCTTCCATTTCGACCACCACTCCTTCTGTCCCGACTCCCACTCCTTCTGTCCCAAACACTACTCCTTCTGTCCCAGCTACCACTCCTTCTGTCCCAGTCACCATTCCTTCTGTCCCAGTCACCACTCCTTCTGTCCCAGCTCTC
>NW_019946067.1:13355-23442 GCF_002910315.2 Salvelinus sp. IW2-2015
CTGTTAATAAACTAATCTAGCACCATATACCCTCTCATCTCCATGCAATTCGTGTTTTGTGTGTATGTGTTGTGTGACTGTGTGTGTGTGTGTGTGTGTGTGGTGTGTGTGTGTGTGTGGTGTGTGCGTGTGGTGTGTGGTGTGTGTGGTGTGTGTGTGTGTGTGGTGGTGTGGGTGGTTGTGTGTGTGTGTGTGTGTGTGAGCCACTCTCTCTCTCATCAAACATCATATCTAGATAAGCCCCACTGCTATTAGAACCTAGCCACATCATCACATTCTACTTTATATTTGGGTTTGGGTGCAGATGCTGTGCTGATTCCTAAATCCAGTTGCTTTATTGACATACGTTAAACCAATAAGAGGGTGTGAGGAAGACCGTGAGCTTATATTTATAATATTTACATATGGTTAGTTAATTCACTATATTCATACTTCCTACTTAATACTGAAATATTATTCAGTTTCAAGTCGCCAACTCTCACTATTTTCTCATCCGTTCCCATCCTCGTCCCATCTCCTCCTTTCCCTCCTTCTCCCCATATGGCTGAGTAGCTAGCTCACCGTGCTGAGTGGGAAACTCAAATACTGCTGGATTAAACATCTTCAATATTCATCAGATATAGATTCTCTCAGTACCTCTCCCCCTCACCCTCTTCGACCCATCTTCTCTCCGTCTACACATCCCTCCATCCCCCTTCCAGTCTCCTCTAGTCATCCCTCCTCTCCCCTCTCCTCTCTCCTACTGTATTATCTCTTTCACTTCCTCTCCCCTCTCCTCCCTATATATTCATTGTCGTTTATTCCAGTTTAACCCTGGTGAATAAAACCAGTGTGGTGGCTCTCTCTTGCATTATTGAAAAACATCCTACTGCTTAAACAGTGGCACTGGGTCCAGCCCAGCTAGGGCCAGAGAGGAGAGAGAGAGAGGAGAGAGACAGAGACAGGAGACAGAGAGACAGCGCAGAGAGCATGGAGAGAGACAGAGAGACAAAGAAAGGGGAGAGACAGAGAAGAGAGAGAGATGAGAGAAGGAGAGAGAGAGGAGAGAGAGAGAGAGAGAGAGAGATGGAGAGAGAGAGAGAGAGAGAGAGAGAGAGAGAAGGAGAAGAGAGAGAGGAGAGGAAGAGAGAGAGTAGAGAGAGAGAAGAGAGAGAGAGGAGAGAGAGAGATGAGACTAACTCTCTTCTAGGTAGAAACCTTCGACTTCAGCTCTATTTCTATTATTTATATATTGGTCTGGTGATTGTTTATAGTTCCATGTTGTTGTGTGTGTTGTGTGTGTGTGTTGTGTGTGTGTGTGTGTTGTGTGTGTGAGTGTGTGTGTTGTGTGTGTGTGGTGTGTGTGTGTGGTGTGTTGGTGTCTGCGTGTGTGTGTGGTGTGTTGGTTCATCTATCCTGTCATCCGAAAGGACTAAACCAACAAGTCCCACAAGGACTGTGTGTGTGCTGAGCAGCGTCGGCCCTCCGTGCTCTTAGGGTCCTGCCCCTAATGACGCCGTTGGAGCGCATTCAGCTCAGACAGAGAGCACACAGCAGCCATCATCACATCAGACACACACACACACACACCACACACACACACACACAACACCACACACACACGGGCATGGATCAGAGAGCACGCGCACACACTCACATAGAGAGTAAAACACACAGGCAGCAGGAAGGAAAACACATGGATGGAACACACTTACACACACCCTGAGTGACATGCTGCTACTGGAGTAAAACGCCACAGATGGGGAATACGTGCTGGTGTGTGTGTGTGTGTGTGTGTGTGTGTGGTGTGTGTGTGTGTGTGTGGTGTGTATGTGTGTGTGAGTGTGTGTGTGTGTGTGTGTGTATTTGGTTGTGTGTGATGTGTCGGTGTGTCAAAAGACGCTTACTTACTTGTATGTATGATTGCACACCACAAGGTTCTCTGTATGTACCTATTAGGTCTGACCCCATTTAGTCGACCGGTCGATTGTTTGGTCAATAGGCTGTTGGTCGACTGAGATTGTTTTTAGTTGAGCAGTCACAAATACATATACATTTTTGATGGCACACGAGACACCTGTCTGATTCACGTCTCTCTGAGTGGACTAATCCACTGCGGAGGCTGCGGGAATGCAACACCAGTATCACCACTAGTACATTTACTGTTAATTCCCATCATTTATCATCTACAATGTTTGTTTGGTTAAGATCATTTCTGTTAATGCATTTGATATATTATTATTCCAGTCTTACCATTGTCATTGAAGGAGTGACCACATTTGCAGAGCCCACAACCTTTGCTACACTTGTGAGAAACAGGTTTTGGTTTATTTCATTCCATTTACGAGTTGTCAATTTATTCATTCTCTTTTGGTTGGACCGCTCCTGTGAATCTTGAGTAAGGACACGCACCTGATTACCCATAGAAGTAGGCCTAGGCTGGCAGGCCTGCGTGTAAATGTAGGCCTTTAAATGTACTCATTTGGGGTTCTGAAACTATWTCCGATTGTCTTAACTCACCATCACCGTGGAGCTTCTCAAATAAATGTTTTCTTCGCCTCAAACAGAAAGTAAACAAAGTCTGTTTCTACATCCATTGAGAATGACATTATTCCTCAACGTAGCTTATTTGAAAAATCTTTCCAGTTCTCTCCCTTTCGATAACCATTCAGCATGAAAGGGGAAAAAATGCCATGCTCTGATCCAGTGGAAACGTCATAAAATAGGCCTACCTGATTACTTCTTATCCCTTGCAAAAATAGCCTACAGCTGTGTCTGTCTGGAGCTCACTGGTACAGGAAACTCTGAGGGCCCAGAATATTTTATCAAATGTTGCACATTTGCTAGCATGAGCTTCAGGCTGGTTCAAGTTGATAGTTGATACAATGCTTCAAGTTCCTTGCAGACAGGCCATGCGTAGCTAATGTGATTTCTAGGATATTTTCTACCTGCTGGCTGCAAGGTTTTATTTGTTGGCTTCATGTAGGCTATTTTTACATATCGGCAATAGAAGTTACTTTAAGAATTGTATCATTTTCATTTAGAATTTGGATTAATGACATGACATTGATTTGGAGATATGAAGACTTCATTTTAAATTAAATTAAATTGTTTAACAAAAATTTGCAGAGGAAAATCATTGCTGGCACAGAGATCAGTAAAAATGGTACGAATTGGCACTCCAAATGGAAAAGGATGCCAACTGCTGGTGTACTTATTACCTGCAACTTCGGGAGTATAATGGCAGAATCTGTGGTGGCCAGCAGCAGCGGAGTAGGAGGGTCAGGAACACATTTTCTCTTCTGATTAGGCTATATCGATCTCTGGCTCCCTCTTGAGTRATTTCTGTCTCAATGTTTTATCACTGTGCTTAAAGCATCTGACTAGCTCAGGAGCCTACATATAGTTGATTTTATTCCAACATAGGGTTTGTCTATACAGTGTTTTCAGAAAGTATTCAGACCTCTTGGTTTTTTCCACATTTTGTTACATTACAGCCTTATTCTAAATTGGATTCAATATTTTTTTCCCTCAGCAATCTGCACACAACAACGCATAATGACAAGTTGAAAACAGGTTTCAGAAATGGTTGCACATTTATTCAAAATAAAAACAGAAATACCTTATTTACATAAGTATTCAGACCCTTTGCTATGAGACTCGAAGTTAAGCCAGTGCATCCTGTTTCCATTGATCATCCTTGAGATGTTTCTACAACCTGATTGGAGTCCACCTGTGGTAAATTCAATTGATTGGACATGATTTGGAAAGGCACACACCTGTCTAGATAAGGTCCCACAGTTGACAGTGCATGTCAGAGCAAAATACAAGCCATGAGGTCGAAAGAAATTGTCCGTAGAGCTCTGAGACAGGATTGTGTCGAGACACAGATCTGGGAAAGGTACCAAAACATTTCTGCAGTATTGAAGGTCCCAAAAACACAGTGGCCTCCATCATTCTTAAAGGAAGAAGTTTGGAACCACCAAGAGTCTTCCTAGAGCTGGCTGCCCGGCCAAACTGAGCAATCAGGGGGAGGTGACCAAGTCAGGGAGGTGACCAAGAACCCGATGGTCACTCTGACAGAGGTCCAGAGTTCCTCTGTGGAGATGGGAGAACCTCCAGAAGGATAACAACCTACAATCTCTGCAGCACTCCACCAATCATGTTCTATCAGCCAGACGGAAGCCACTCCTCAGTAAAAGGCACATGACACCCCGCTTGGAGTTTGAAACTAAGATTGAAACCCTTTGGCCTGAATGCCAAGTGTCACGTCTGGAGGAAACTCGCACCTCCCTACAGTAAAGCATGTTTGTGGGGATGTTTTTCAGTGGCAGGGACTGGGAGAATAGTCAGGGTTGAGGAAAAATGAACGGAGCAAAGTACAGAGAGATCCTTGATGAAAACCTGCCCAGAGCGCTCAAGTCCTCAGACTGGGGTGAAGTTTCACTTTCCAACAGGACAACGACCCTAAGCACACAGCCAAGACAATGCAGGAGTGGCTACGGAAGTCTCTGAATGTCTTTGAGTTGCCTAGCCAGAGGCCCGGACTTGAACCCAATGAAAAGATGTGCAGCGACGCTCCCCCCCCCCCCCATCCAACCTGAAAGCTTGAGAGGATCTGCAGAGAAGAATGGGAGAAACTCCCCATTACAGGTGTCCCAAGCTTGTAGTGTCATACCCAAGAAGACTCTAGGCTGTAATCGTTGCCAAAGGTGCTTCAACAAAGTACTAAGTAAAGAGTCTGAATACTTATGTAAATTTGATATTCCATTTTCTACAAACCTGTTTTTGCTTTGTCATTATGAGGTATTGTGTGTAGATTGATGAGGGGGGAAACAATTTAATTGAATAAGGCTGTAAAGTTTAAAAAAAATGTGGATAAAGTCAAGGGGTCTGAATACTTTCTGAATGCACTGAATATGGAGAAAATGCACATTTAAAACTGTCCACTAATCGATTGGTCGAAAGAAAAGATGACTCCTGGTCAACCAAGATTTTGTTTTTGTCGGGACAGCCCTAGTGCCCATTGTGTGTGAGTGCATATAATGGAGAGAATGCTTGTGTATACAGGTGTTAGCAGAATGCATATGTTAGTGTGGTGTGGCAACAGTGACGTGATCGCTAGTGTGTGCGTGTGTGTTTGTGTATCGAGTTGTGTGTGTGTGAGAGTGTGTCCAGTCCCTGACAGGGTTGTGGTGATTGAAAGTGACTGTGTGGTGTTTCAGTGTCACAGCAGCAGAGGTGACGCTGTCTCTCTCTCTGTCAGACTCCTCTCACTCCTATTCACATCAATGTACACATGACGTGCCCCCTCTTTCTCTCTCTTCCAGCTTTCTCTCTTTCTCCCTCTTCCATCTTTCTTCTCCATCTATCTTTTATTTAATTTGTATTATTAAAGGAGGAAAAAATAAATACAAATTACAGCCTTTTCTTTGTTGTTACAGTTGAAGTCGGACGTTTACATACACCTTTGCTAAATACATTTAAACTCAGTTTTTCACAATTCCTGACATTTAATTCCAGTAAGAATTCCCTGTCTTAGGTCAGTTAGGATCACAACTTTCTTTTAAGATGTGAAATGTCAGAATAATATTAGAGAGAATTATTTATTTCAGCTTTTAGTTCTTTCATCACATTCCCAGTGGGTCAGAAGTTTACATACACTCAATTAGTATTGTAGCATTGCCTTAAATTGTTTAACTTGGGCAACAACGTTTTGGGTAGCCTTCTACAAGCTTCCCACAATAAGTTGGTGGAACTTTGGCTATTCCTCCTGACAGAGCTGGTGTAACTGAGTCAGGATTGTAGGCCTCCTTGCTCACACGCTTTTTTCAGTTCTGCCCACACATTTTCTATAGGTTTGAGGTCAGGGCTTCGTGATGGCCACTCTAATACCTTGACTAATACCCTTAAGCCATTTTGCACAGCTTTGGAAGTATGCTTGGGGTTATTGGAGCGGCAGGTAGCTTAGTGGTTAGAGCGTTGGACTTGTAACCGAAAGGTGCAAGATCAAATCCCTGACTGACAAGGTAAAAATCAGCCGTTCTGCTCCTTAACAAGGCAGTTACCCACTGATTCCTTGGTAGGCGTCATGAAAATAAGAATATGTTCTTAAACTGACTTGCCTAGTAAAATAAAAAAATAACTTATCCACTTGGATGACCCAATGTGTGACCAAAGCTTTGACTGACGTCTTGAATGTTTGCTTCAAATACTCCACATAATTTTCCTCCCTCATGATAACTCTATCAACATGATGCTGCCACCCCCGTGCTTTCGCTGGTTGGGATGGTGTTCTTCCGCTTGCAAGCTTCCCCCTTTTTCCCTGCCAAACATTAACGATGGTCATTATGCCAAACAGTCTCTATTTTTCGTTCATCAGACCAGAGACATTCTTCTCAAAAAGTACCATCCTTTGTCCCCATATGTGCAGTTGTAACGTAGTCTGGCATTTTTTTACTGGAGGATGTTGGAGCATAGCTTCTCCTTGCTGAGCGGCCTTTCAGGTTATGTTGATATAGCAATTCGTTTTACTGTGGATGAAGAACTTTTGTACCTGTTTCCCCCAGCGTCTTCACAAGGTCTTTGCTTTGCTTCTGGATAGATTTGCCACTTTTTGCACAACGTGCATCTGTCTTCATCTCTAGGAGACAGAACACGTCTCCTTCCTGAGAGGGTATGAACTGCTGCGTGGTTCCAGCTGTTTAACTTGCCGTACATATTGTTTGTACAGATGCAACGGTGGTACCTTCAGGCGTTTTGGAAATTTCTCCCAAGGATGAACCAGACTTGTGAGGTCTACAATTTTTTTTCTGAGGTCTTGCTGATTTTCTTGTGATTTTTCCCATGATGTCAAGCAAGGCCGCTTGAAATGACCATCCACACGTTAACACCTCCAATTGACTCAAATTATGTCAATTAGATATCAGAAGCTTCTAAAGCCATGACTCAATTTCTGGAATTTTCCAAGCTGTTTAAAGGCACCAGTCAACTTAGTGTATGTAATATCTGAACCCACTGAGATTGTGATACAGTGAATTATAAAGTGAAATAATCTGTCAGTAAACTATTTTTGCGAAAATGACTTGTGTCAATGCACAAAGAGATGTCCTACGACTTGCCAAAACTATAGTTTTGTTCACAATAAATTTGTGTAGTGGTTGCAAAAATGTGTTTTAATGACTCCAACCTAGTGTTATGTAAACTTTCGACTCAACTGTATACTGTACAGTACCAATGCAGAAAATAGTAAAATAAAGAAAACCTTGAATAGAGTGTGTCCAGACTTTTTGACTGGTACTCTTAATTCTACACACATTTACATACATGGCACATTTTTTACACAGCAGATACATTCAATAATATAGTCTTTGATATCACACTGAGTGTACAAAACAAACTAGGAACAACCTAATATTGAGTTGCACCCCTTACTTGCCCTCAGACATCAGCTTCAATTCGTCAGGGCATGCATCTACAGGTGGAAAGTGTTCTCCACAGGCGGGATGCTGGCCCATGTTGACTCCAATGTTTCCTAACAGTTGTGCAAGATTGGCCGATGTCCTTTGGGTGGTGGACCATTCTTGATTACGAACAGGAAACTGTTGAGTGTGAAAAACCCAGCAGCGTTTGCAACTTCTTGAACACACGTCAAAACCGGTGCGACCTGGCACCTACAACCCATACCTCGTTCAAAAAAGAACTTAAATCTTTTTTTGGTCTGTCCATTCACCCTCCTGAATGGCACACATACACATCCATGTCTCAATTGTCCTCAAGGCTTAAAAAAATCCTTATTTAAATATCTTCCTCCCCTTCATCTACACTGATTGAAGTGGATTTAACAAGTGCCATCAGTAAGGGATCATAGCTTTCCCCCTGGATTCACCTGCGTCAGTCTATGTCATCGGAAGGACAGGTGTTCCCTAATGTTGTTTGTACATCAAGTATATATTAAGATCTGGATAGATAGTACTTAACACATGCCGGTATACATTAATATAGTGGTTTTCAGTCATAACTCGATCAGGGCTTTTAACCCCACTCAGCTGCTCTCTGTCCCTTTCCCTCTTTCTCCCTCTCTCTATCCCTTTCTCTCACACACACTATTCCTCTCTCTTTCTCCTCTCTCTATCCTTCTCTATCCTTTCCTCACACACATATCTCTCTCTTTCTCCCTCTCTCTATCCTTTTCTCTATCCCTTTCTCCTCACACACACTATTCCTCTCTCTTTTCTTCCTCTCTCTATGCCCTTCTCTATCCCTTTTCTCTCACACACACTATCCTCTCTTTCTCCTCTCTCTATCCCTTTCCTCTATCCCTTTCTCTCCTCACACACATTCCTCTCTCCTTCTCCTCTCTTCTAATCCTTTCTTCTCGCACACACTATTCTTCTCTCTTCTCCCTCTCTCTATCCCTTCTCTCACACAACACTATTCTCTCTCTATCCTCTCTCTGATCCACTTTCTCTCACACACCACTATTCCTCTCTCTATCCCTTTTCTCTATCCCTTTTCTCTCACACACACTATTACCTCTCTTTCTCTCCCTCTCTCTATCCCTTTCCTCTCCACCACACTATTCCTCTCTCTTTCTCCCTCTCTTGCTATCGCCTTTTCTCCAACACACTATTCCTCTCTCTTTCTCCCTCTCTCTATCCTTTTCTCTCACACAACACTATTCTCTTCTCCTCTCTCTTTCTCCCTCTCTCTATCCCTTTCTCTCACACACACTATTCCTCTCTCTTTCTCCCTCTCTCTATCCCTTTCTCTATCCCTTTCTCTCACACACACTATTCCTCCCTCTTTCTCCCTCTCTCTTTCTCTGAGAAAGGACATCTGCATGTCAACAAGGGAAACTACATGACCTCTGCCTTTCACTCATCTCTCTTTCCCTCCCTCTGGCTCGCGATCATCCACTCCCTGTTTCTTTGACACAAATGCATCTCTCTTTCTTTTTCTCCCTCTGTACCTCCTTAATCTATCTCTACTCCTTTCATCCCTTCTCTCTCCTCCTCTACCTGGCATAATCCTCCCTATCTTTCTCCCCGTCTCTCTCTCTCTACATGTTCTCTCTCTCTGTGTTCTCCCTGTTTTAAATATCTCTGTATAGTATCTCTCTTTTCACCAAAGAGGTGAGCAGTGCTGATTTATAACAAGCTTTTGAGAAGCTGACACTCCAGGATMACTGACTCCAGATCAGTCGAAAACAAAAGGTTTCATTTGAGAAGCTTCTGCTGTTGGCAGGATGGCTGACTTGAGATCAGTGAATGGAAAGATGTTTCATCCTCTGCTCTCTAACAAAGACAACTAGTGTCATCTATATCTCTGTTTCTGATGGCAGCTGTCCACGAGGTGTGTGTGTGTGTGTGTGTGTGTGTGTTTGTTACAAAGGGACCTGCTTTTCAAAGAGGTTTGATCTGTGGTTCAGCTAGATATCAGGAGTTTTGGTGTCACACTTAGGATCTTTGAATGGTGAAGAGGAGAAAGGAGAGAGAGAGAGAGAGAAAGAGAGCGAGAAAGAGAGTGTGAGATGAGAAAGATTGAGAGAGATTTGCAATGTGTGTGTGTGTGTGGTGTGTGTGGTGTGTGTGTGTGTGTGTGTGTGTGCTGTGTTGTGTGTGTGTGTGTGTGTTTTTACTCCCCGTTGTGTGTGTGTGTGTTGTTCGTTGTGTTTTTTGTGTCTGTGTTGAGAGACATTTCAGTGGCGCCGTTTGTGGAGTTTTTAAAGGTGCAGGTGTAGTATGAGTCCTCTCTCCCTCAGGCAAGTGTCTTGGTAACTAGCACGTACCTTTAGCTGTGTGATTATAGTTGAAATAGTTGGACTAAATTAGTGCTGGAGCGTAGACTGATATGAGAGAGAAGAAATGTTTGGACCCGAACAGGAGAGAAGAACCGAGAGAGAGGGAGAGGAGGAGAGAGAGAGAGAGAGAGAGACGACGCAGAGAGAGACGACGAGCAAGAGCAGACGAGAGAGAGACGCAGAGGAGCAGAGAGAGAGAGAGAGAGAGCAGACGAGAGAGAGAGGAGCAGAGCCAGAGAGCACGAGCAGACGAGAGAGACGACGACGAGAGCAGAGACGAAGAGCAGAGAGAGAGAGAGAAGAGCA
>NW_019946067.1:24555-28152 GCF_002910315.2 Salvelinus sp. IW2-2015
GCTGTCTCCTCGCCGCTCGCGCCCTCGCCGCCGCCCTTGCGCGGCCCGCGCCGTTCGCCGCCCTTCGCTCCGCCGCCTCCCCCGCGCTCCTCTCTTCTACAACCTTCCTATGCATAACCTACCTTCTCTACTCTCTCTCTCTCCTCCTCTCCCTCTCTTCTCTCTCTTCTCTCTCATGTTCCGGGGTCCAACATTTCTTTCTCTCTCATATCAGTCTTACGCTCCAGACTAATATTTAGTCCACTCATTCAACTATAATCACACATGTACTAAAGGGTACGTGCTAGTTACAAGCACACTTGCCTGAAGGAAGGTACTTGCATTCACCTACACCTGCACTCTTAACACCCACAACGGCCCACTGTTTTTATGCTCTCTCACACACACACGACCATCACTCGACCACACCTCACACACACGACACCGACACACAGCACACAGCACCACACATAGCAGCACACACGCACACACACAAGCACACACACACACACACACACACACACTACACACCACACACACACACCACACACACTGACTACTGGCTGGGATTACAGTATTTGATCAAGATGCATCTACATCATAGCATACACTAGTCTGTGATTGGATAATGTCACTTATTGCGGGATAGGGAAAGAGAATGGGAGGGATGCGGAAATTATATCTAGTGTGGTATAGGCGGGCGGACGAGCCCCACATTAGTTGTGATGGGCTTCATTAATAACCCTCCTTTAATCCTGTGCCCGTGTTAGCGTACTACATCTTATGAATATGATGTCAATCCTAAAAATAGGATCACCTCCTATGATGGGGAGAAACCCGAGTCCCTGTGTTAAGCGGTACTAAGACTCCTAGCATCATATGGAGATTCTACAGCATACACACGGCACAAACAGTACGTGACACCTAACCTTCCAGATCAATGGTATGTTGATCTGTCTGTACACAATTTAGAGTAGTCACATCCATCTTTATCGTTGTTTCCTCCAATCCTTAACACAATCATTATATCGTTCTCCTGCCGTCTCTCCTGTATCCGCCCCGTGCCACGCGGCCGTGGTCTTTCCATCCCTTCTATTCTCATGAGGCTATTCCTGTCTGGATCTGTGTTTTACGCTCTCTATTTGTAGAGTGGGACATTCATGAATGTGCTGTATGGCATGTCACTGTGAATTGACATGCTAGATTGTAATCTTGAAATACCTGTTGAACATTCCGCTTCTCGGCCCCCCAAGGGGAGAATCGAAGCCCAGGAGCGGAGCCTGAGGGCAATCCGAAGAAACGGAGAAAAAAACCAGCATACGTAGACTCAAAACACTAGTATACAGCCTGTATGTGTCCTGTGTGCACTGGCGTAATGATCAGCACCCGATGTAGCGTGTGCAGACTCTCGCTAAAACCCCAGTCTGTGCATCTGAGATGTAGTGTGTCGCTCTCTGTTCAGCTTCACGAGCATGTATGTGTGCAGGACTGGAGCTACTGTGTCGCCCGCATTCTTGTTGTGTGTGGTGTGTGTGTTCTTGTCGTGTACAGATGTGTGGGGACGCGTCGGAGTGTCGTTGTAAGTGTGTGTAGAGATGTAGTGTGTGGTGTGTGTGTGTGTTGTGTTTGTGTGTGTGCATGGTGTAGAGAGCATCAGGTGCGCGTATTGTGGGTTGTTTAAGAAGTGCAAGGTGTATTCATGCAGTCCTCTCCCTGCGGCAAGTTAGTTCTTTGTAACTAGGCGACGTACTTTTAGCATGTTGTTGAATTTATATTTTGATAGTTGCGACTAAATTAGCGTGAGCGTAGACTGATATTGGAGAGAGAGAAATGTGTGGGGTGGACCGAACAGAGAATTGACCTGGATCGAGATCGGAGAGATGTTAGATGAGAGAAGGGAGAAGAGCGGAGGGTGGGGAGGGACGGATTGGAGGAGAGGATGAGGTCTCGACGGGTAGATGGCTGATAAATGAGGGAGTGAGGAACTGATGGATCTTTATGCGAGAGGAGAGCTTAGAATGTAGACCTGTAGAGAAGAGACGAGCAGAGACCGGAGAGCTGCAAGAAGAGAGGACGAGGGAGGAGCCGGAGACTAGGACGAGACGCTGGAGCAAGCCATCTCGAGAGATGAGAGAGCAGGAATCGAGAAAAGAGAGAGGAGAGATGGATTAGAAGGCTGAGAGAGACGAGAGAAGACGAGAGTAGATAGAAGAGAGATGAGACGAGCGAGAGAGAGGGGAGGAGGAAGAGAGACGAGGAGGAGAGAGGAGAGAGAGAGAGAAGATGAGAGAGAGAGAGAGAGAGAGAGAGAGAGGAGGGAAGAAGAGGGAGAAGGAGAGATGGAGGAGAAGAGAGAGAGAGAGAGAGAGAACGGAGAGAGAGAGGAAGAAGAAAAGATGAAGAGAGAGAGAGGAGAGACGAGAGAGAGAGGAGGAGAGAAGAGATGAGAGATGGATGCCAAGAGACGAGAGACAAGAGAGAGACGAGAGAGACGACCTGACGACGAGAGAGGAGAGAGAGAGAGAGAGAGAGAGAGAGCGAGCGAGATGAGAGGAGAGAGAGAGAGGGAGAGAGAGAGAGAGAGAGAGCTTGGTTGTAACTCAACAGTGTCAGAGCCATGTCACCAACAGCATTGGCATTCACACACACTACTACTGGCTGATTACAGTATTGATCAAATGCATGTACATGCATACACACATCATAATGTCACTCTAAATGAGCAAAACACACTTGAAAAACCCCTACAGTACACACTAATAACATCAAATAATTGACCCAGACCTTACACAACCTCTACTCATAGAATTACACATACACACGCACAAAAATAGACACCTTGTCAACATCGAATCATCCATCTTCTCCCAATATTCCACACACATCTCTTTCTCTCTCTCCCCCCATCCCTCCATCCCTCCATCCCTCCATCCCTCTATCTCTGCATCTGTCTGTGTGTGTGACCTTGCATTTGAGCCCTCATTGATCAGGGCTGGAGCTGTCAATCGATCCCAAACCTGTCCGAGGGAAGATAAAACGCTCCCGTCCATACTGTGGATACCCCGGATGGCAGGTGTGGCTAGGCAGTGTAGACAGTGATTGGGGCTGTAGAATGGATCTGGCAAATCTGTAGTTCTTATCTGGACACTTCATAACACAGCAGGCAGCTATTGTTGCTGGTTGTGGTGGGCAAACACCTGATCTAACACACACACACACATGCCCGTACATACACACACCCTACACTCCTCAACCCAATTCAAATCACAAACCACAAACACACTGAAACTGTAAGGCAAATATAGAACAGAAATAGATAGGTTTTGGGAATGAATTTGGTTCCTCTCTTTCTCTCTCTCTGAAAAGAGCATTAACACAGTAAATCTGGTCCCCAGGTGAAAAGAGCATTAATACAGTAAATCTGGATCCTGGGTGAAAAGGGCATTAATACAGTAAATCTGGTTCCCAGGTGAAAAGAGCATTAATACAGTAAATCTGGATCCTGGGTGAAAAGATCATTAACACAGTAAATCTGGATCCCAGGTGAAAAGAGCATTAATACAGTAAATCTGGATCCCAGGTGAAAAGAGCATTAATACAGTAAATCTGGATCCCAGG
>NW_019946067.1:28177-44074 GCF_002910315.2 Salvelinus sp. IW2-2015
TCAAGTTGCTCTGGAGGAATCTGGGATATTGTGGGCAGCCGAATATGCAAATCTAACCACACCGTAGTCACGCACACACACACACACACTCAGGCAAGACAGACCACACTGCAGCAGAGACAGACGAGATGAGGGCAAGGTGGAGGAGAATGAGGGAGGGGCTAGAAGAGAAGGAGGAGGTAGAGGTCAGAAGTAGGAGGGGGTGAGGGTCAGAGAAACTAACTCCAGTCTTTTCTCTAGCTGTGAAGGTCGAGGGCGGCGGCGGCCGGTGTTGAGGAAAATGAATGTTGATGCCTCTATAAAAAGAACCGCCGGAGAAGGTAAGGAGAGGAAAGCCCCCCCTCGTCCTCACTCATCCCTCACTCAACCCTCTCCTCATCCCGTCTGGCCCTCATCCCCCACTGCCTGTTTCAAATGTGTGAACACAATGAATGGCAACTATTGTCCTGTTGGGAGAAGAGAGAGTGGCGAGGGATAGAAGGAAGAGAGATTGCGGTCATACAAAGGGGAGAGAAGGCAAGGGTGCGAGGAGTGAGTTGAAGCTTGCCATTGCTGTTCATTGTTATTCTGGGATCTGATCCCAGTGATTATTTGTTTGGAAAGGACAAACCTCTATAAAGTTGTTTAATAAAAGGTCCCTTACTATAACTTATACTCCGTTATATCGTGAGCATGTAGCAACTAGTCTGTTTTGGTTATGACTCCATGCGATCTTTGGATCTCTCTGCATAGAAGACTGTTTGAGGAATTTGTTGTTGCCGTCCAAGATACTTTAATTGAAGCATAATGCGTGTCTGTAGTAGTAGCCAGAGTGATAAGCTGGTTATAGCTATGTGTTTTGACATGAGAGGCGTAGACAAGGGAGACAGGGGAAGAAAGGTGTTTGAAACAGCACATTACTCATCTAGACCCTCATTGCACCACTCAACAAGTGACACTGTAACTCACAAGGTAAGCCTATTTCTACCAGACTTCTAAACGATGCTGTTGTTTCTATCGCCTTTCCGCTTGCTTTTTCTTCTCTTTTTCTCTATTTCTGTCTGCGTTGTCTATTTTCTGTTCTCTGCCTTTCTCAGTTTTTGACAGACATCTGTTTGAGCTCTCTCTTTATCGTTTCTTCCCTCTCGTTGATTTGTCTACCTGCGTCTTCTCCCCCTCAAACTCTTCTTGTTTTATAAGCATACCTTTATTCTCTCTTCTTCTCTGTGTTTGGACCATTACACATGGCTGCCTATATAATGTTTCCATCACTGCACTCCTTCCATTCCACCTCTCCCGTCCCCCCTCTCTCCTCTCCCTCACTAAGTGCCGCTTTCAAACGCTTGTTTGCTCTGCCATTCTAGCTCATGGTCTAATCTGTGACAATAGTTTGCCTTACATCATCTTCTCTTAATGTATTGCTTTACATGGAAATGCCTTTAGCGATTCCAGTATGTGACTGGAGAGGCATTGTAACCTTTTATAAAATGGTTTTATTGCCTGTGGTGTTTCCTGTCGCGCGTGGTTCTGTGCTGTGAGTGTTTTGGTGTGGATTGTCCTGTGAGTGTTTGTGTGTGTGTGGTGTGTGTGTGTGGTGTGTGTTGTGTGTGTGTGTTGTGTGTTGTGTGTGTGTGTGTGTGTGTGTGGTGTTTGTGTATTGTGTGGGTTGTGTGGTGTGGTGGGTTGTGTGTGTTGGTGTGTGTTGTGGTGGTTTGAGCCAGCCAACGCTCCTCTCTTCTCCTGGTGCGGGGTGTGTGTGAGTGCAGTGTTAGTGTTTCCCTCTGCAGTGTGAGTGCTTAGTGAATAACCTCCTGATTTAGTATTATACAACAAGGAACTGCCTAGTCCTCTAGCTGTGCTAGACTAGCTATTCACTTAGCTCTATATGGTAAATTAATGGGCTAAAATTCGTTCATTCATTTTTGCGTGTCTGCTGCGAGCCAAAAATATAGTGGTAAGTACTCAATTAGTGTATCTTGGTCAGCATAGAGGCTTAATTCCCCATGAACTATTTGCTACTACTGAAGCGATAGCTATGTAGGATTAAAGAGTAGACTAACAGTGCGTTGTGTTGTTAGCTGTTAGATTAGTGTTAATGTTGAAATGAATAAATTGAAATGAGTCAAGCTGGTCTCAGTCGCGTAAGTCCCTTTCTCTATCTCGTTCTTCTGCTAAATGTTGCCAAGCTCCCAGGGCATTCTGAGAGCAGTCTTTGACTGGCTGCATCACGCTGGGTTTGGCAATTGCTGGCATCGAACTGCCAGCACTATGAGATTAGTGCGTTACGGCCCTTGTTATCACTGAGAAGGCGAAGCCCCCTGCCAGTCGGACTAATAACCAGACAGGTGTCAGAAGAAGCCAGAAGTAAATTGTCAAAGAATTGTCAGATCCACCAAGTTCATGATACTGTTCTCTTCTGCTACCGCATGGCAAGTGGGGTAAAATGCACAAAGTCCGTTGAATGAGAACCCTGAACTAGTTCTACCCCAAGCCATAAGGACTGTCATATAGCACACCGGACTATCTCTGACTCCTGCTTTGCACTCACTCTTTTGGACACTACGCTGCTTCTAAAATCTGTTTATATTATCCTGTTGCTATCACTTTACCCATACTATTATCGTACCTCGTACAGTGGCCTGCGAAGTATTCACCTTGGGCATTTTTTCCCTCTTTGTTGGCCTACAACCTAGAATTAAAATAGATTGTTTGGGTTGGTCATTTGATTTACACAACATGCTACCACTTCTACAATAAAAATATTTTTTATTGTGAACAAACAAGAAATAAGACAAAACTGAAATCTTGAGTGTGCATAACTATTCACCCCAATGAGTCAAGTACTTTGTAAACACTTTGTGCAGCAATTACTAGCTTGCAAGGTCTCTTGGGGTTTCTCTATAAGTGGACAATCTGTCACTGGTTTTGCCCATTCTCAAGGCAAAACTGCTCCAGCTCTTCAAGTTGATGGGTTCCGCTGGATGTACAGCAATCTTTAGTCATACCGAAACAGATTCTAATTGATTGAAGGGTCTGGGCGTTGACTAGGCCCTGTTCCAGTGCATTTAAATTTCCTTCCCTGTAACCACTAAGTGTTTTGCTTTACAAAAAAAGTATCTTAAGGGTCTCAATCTCGAGACTGAACAGGTTCCCTCAAGATTTCCCTGGTGTTCCCTGCGATTAACATCCCACAGGGAGATGCCCGCCACCTACCATGCCTCATGTGTGGAGGTGTTTCCTCGGGTGATGAAGGGTGTTGGGTTTGTGCCAGACATAGCGTTTTCCTTAATGCTAAAACAGGATCAATTTTGGAAGCCTGCATCTGAACAGAGTAGCTTCCTTCAAATTGTGTTGGGAGTGTAGTGACGTCGTACTTCTCTCCTTCGTGCTGACGAGGAGCGAAGAGATCGGACTAAAACGCGAGTGTGGTTTGAATACATTACTTTTAATTAATATAAACGTAAGACGAAATATCTTGACAAAAGTACAAAAAAATAAAACGACGTGAACAACGAACGGAAACAAGTACGGTGTGGCGTAAGCAAACACAAGACATGGCAAACAATCACCCACAAACAACAGTGAAAACCAACTACAAATATGTCCCAATCGGTAGACATGACAAACACCTGTGCTCTGATGAGAACATATTAGGCCAAACGAACAAACCTAAACATAGAACAAATAACATTAGACTAGCCCACCAGCTCACGCCGCTGACCATGACTAAAATAATGAAACAAGGGAAATGAAGGTCAGGAAAGCGGTGACAGGGAGTCCCACATGCTTGGCAACACCCAAATCGTGTGTTGCTTATTTAGGTTGTCTTTTAAACTTCGCTTTTTTGTGAATTGGCCTAGAGGAACCGAAAAACAGTTAAATTTAAGGACATTTTGGACGAATTGTTTCCCACAAATAGGTGCAATAAACAAAGGCTGGTTTACCTAACTCCATAGAGATCCAAATGATTCCTGATTAACCATCCCTGGAGCGGGGTGGTAAACTCCTTGAGCTTGAAGGTTAGTCATGAATGTTTAGGTTACGAAGTGGACTTTTGAAAAAAGGGCTTTAAATGAACAACAAGTAATGTAACATAAGTGAAGTAACCAGCTTCCTGGTAGAGGGGCAGTAACGATACATTAACTGTCGCCCGAAAGAAAGCCCAGTGTAGCATGGATAAACTGCATCTAAACGGCTTTTAATGAAGTGCAGCTCGTTCATATAGATGAATGTGCAATTGGTCTAGGACCCGCAGGAAGCGACTGAATAATCTGTTTCTACACTTAGCGAAGGATGGACTAGATTTCTATAAAAGCGTATCTATTTCTAGCCCTTAACTAACATAAACAATGCTTTGTTATCATCCAAATATGCCCAGAATTTTATAAGCAGGGACACCATTCCGATAAGGACCTCCACCCATTATGGACAACAAATACCAATGGACCACTTATCCAAAGTACATGGTGCTTTATGTCAGCTATTATATTTTTATGCGCCTCTAGAGAACAACATATAACTTAGTTTTACTGCTTCAGTAATAAATTTATAGGTCATAAAGTAGAGTAGGGAGGGAAGGAGTTGTAGGGTTGGGCGTTTTTGTGGTCAATTCAAGGATGAGACACGTGGTCTATGTGTTGCTTTGGTTGCAAGCCACTAACACTGTCTCATTGCTCCTCCATGCTCTCTCTCCAGGTTTTTTGGACGATAAGGGCTACGTCTCTACTCCAGATCGGGGAGCCGCCTGGATAACTTCATCTGTCGGTCGACGCCCCCGCCACGGCCCGCGCCGAGTATGAGTTCACAAGGCTATATCTGGTGGTCTCGTACGTAACAACGACAGGTGTGAGGTGCGGGCCCAATCGCTGCTCACTGTGACATAGCCTAACAATGAAGTGAGGTTTCACTATACAAAGTTCCCAGGAGTTCTCTCCTAACTGTGGAAACGAGTTTAGACAATGCTGATACTACATAATGTGAATAGGGAGAAATTTGGAGTGTGTTTGTGGTGTCTGATTAATCAGCAATCCTGATTTTGAAGGGATGTTGTGGTGTGTGTGTGTCGCGCTATATTGTGCCGGATTTTGGGTGATAGCAGTTTTGCCTATTGTGGTATATGTACCCATGGTGTGTAAGTGTGTCTGATTTGTGCACTGTGTTGGTGTGTGGTGTGTGTGTAAGTGGTTATGTTTTGCCTTTGTGTGGTGTGTGGAGTGTGGTGTGTGTGTTGTGTGTGGTGTGTGTGTGGTGTGTGTTGTGTGTGTGTGTTGTGTCGTGTGTGTGTGCTGGTGTGTTGTGTGTGTATTTTTCTTTGTTGTAGTGGTGTTATGTTCATTCATCTCTCCTCGGTGGATACTGATTTGGCCCGGAGCATGTTTATGTTATTGCCAGCTTGCAGTGACGGGGATGGCGTCCAGCTTTTTGTTTGGTAATTTGGGTTGGTTTGGGGTGAATACGTATGTGATGTCATCAACACGAGCCAAGCCAAGTGTTGTGATTACAATGGGAAATTCTCTAAGTTGCATCAAGCGAAGCCTGTCTCCCAATAAGGAGCTAAATGGATTCAGGGAGTTCAGGGAATCTAAACGCACATATGTCACACACAAACAATAACACTGCGTTTGAGCTCCCTGAAGGGCAGACATTATTAGATTGTATAGTGTATGACCTCTCCACGCATCTGGTGGAGCCATTCCCGGTATAATCGCTCTTTTCACTAGGATAACATATTTACTGTATTATGGCTTCTGTTTTCACTTCTGTAGGATCCAGATTTACTGTATTTAAGCTCTTTTCCACTGCGGGATCCAAGATTTTACTGTATTTATGCTTCTTCACCTGGATCCAGATTATACTTATTTATGCTCTTTTCACCTGGGATCAGATTTACTGTATTAATGCTCTTTCACTGGGATCCAGATTTCTGTATTTATGCTCTTTTTCCTGGGAATGCCAGATTTTCTGTATAATGCTCTTTTCTACTGGGATCCAAATTTACTGTATTATGCTCTTTTTCTCTCTAGGATCAATATTTACTGTATTATGCTCTTTCTCCCTAGACAAGTATTAATCGGAATATTTATTTATTTATGCTCTTTTCCCTTGGGATCCAGATTTTATGTATTTATGCTCTTTTCCCCTGGGATCCAGATTTAGCTGTTTACTGCGTCTTATTCACCTGGAATTCCCAATATTACTGTAATTCATGCTCTTTTCAACTGCAGGATCAATATTTACATGTATTAGCTCTTCTCCATGGATCAATTTCATGTTATTTATTGGCTCTTTGTCACCTTGGGATCCAGTATTTACGTACTTAATGCTTCTTTTCTCCAGGATCCAATATTACTGTATTAATGGCTTTTTTCCTCCTAGGATCATATAGTTTAACTGTATTATCTGCTCTTTTCACTGGATCAATAATTTACTGTATTAATGCTCTTGTATCTCCTGATCTAGATTGATTGTATTGATTGCTGTTCTTTCCCTAGGATCAATATTTACACTGTATTTAATGCTTTTTCTTCTGGGATCGCAGTATTTATGTATTGAGTATGTTCTTTTTCTCTCTAGGATCAATATTGTGACTGGTTTAATTGCTTCTTTTCTACTGGGACCATAGATTTACTACTAAAATCTCTTTTCTCCATAGGATCAGATATATACTGTATTAAGCTCTTTCTCTAGAGAATAAATATTACGTGATTATATAGCTGGTTTTTCCTCTGGAATCAATTACTGTATAATGCCTTTTCTCCAGTATCAAATATTCACTGTAATTTCTCTTTTCTCCTAGGATCCATATTTAATTGTATATTAATGCCTCTTTCTCCTAGGAGCATATTTAACTTGTATTAAATGCTCTTTTCTCCTAGGATCCATATTGACTGTATTAATCTTAACTGGGATCCAGATCCCAGGTGAAAAGAGCATTAATACAGTAAATCTGGATCCCAGGTGAAAAGAGCATTAATACAGTAAATCTGGATCCCAGGTGAAACGAGCATTAATACAGTAAATCTGGATCCCAGGTGAAAAGGGCATTAATACAGTAAATCTGGTTCCCAGGTGAAAAGGGCATTAATACAGTAAATCTGGATCCCAGGTGAAAATAGCATTAATACAGTAAATATGGATCCTAGGAGAAAAGAGCATTAATACAGTAAATATGGATCCTAGGAGAAAAGAGCATTAATACAGTAAATATGGATCCTAGGAGAAAAGAGCATAAATACAGTAAATATTGATCCTAGGAGAAAAGAGCATTAATACAGTAAATCTGGATCCCGAGAAGAACCCAGCATTAAATACGAGTAATATGATCCTAGGAGAAAAGAGGATTAATACAGTAAATTGATCCTAGGAGAAAAAGCATTTAATACGTAAATATGGATCCTAGAAAAGAGCTTAAATACAGTATATATGATCCTAGGAGAAAAGCATTAAATACAGTAAATCTATGGTCATAACAAAGAAAAGGCAATTAAACAAAGTTAATATTAATTGATCCTAAGGAAAAAGACATTAAATACAGTAATCTGGATCCAGAGAAAGAGCATTAATACATAAATATGGATCCAGAGAAAGAGCATTGTAAATACAGTAATATTGATCCTAGGAAAAAAAAGCATTAATACAAAGTAATTGGATCCAGATTAGAGAAGAAGCATTAATACAGTAAAATTCGGATCCCAGTAGTGAAAAAGCAGTAATACAGTAATCTGGATCCCAGGTGATTATGAATAAGAGCTAAATACCAGTAAATCTGGATCCCAGGTGAAAAAGCATAATACAGTAAATTCTGGATCCTACAGGGATCCAGGAAAAGAGCATTAATACAGTAAATCTGGATCCCAAGGGTGAAAAGAGATAAATACAGTAAACTTGGATCCCAGGTGAAAGAGATTATACGGAATATGATCCTAGGAGAAAAGAGAATAAATACAGTAAATATTGATCCTAGGAGAAAAAGACGCTTTAATACAGTAAATCTGGATCCAGTAGAAAGAGCATTAATACAGTAAATCTGGAATCCAGGTTGAAAGAGCATAATACAGTAAATCTGGATCCAGTGAAAAGAGCATTAATACAGTAAATCTGATCCCAGTGAAAAGAGCAAAATACAGTAAATCTGGATCCAGTGAAAGAGCATAAATACAGTAAAATCTTGAGCCGGGTGAAAAGAGCATATAATACAGTAAATCTGGATCCGGTGAAAAGAGCATTAATACAGTAAAATATTGTGATCCTAGGTGAAAAGAGCATATAATACCGGAATGGGCTTCCAGGTGCGTGGGAGGGAGACTACACTATAGCAATCTAATAATGTCTGCCTTCAGGAGCTCAAACGCAGTAATGTATCTGTGTGTGTGTGTAACATATGTGCGTGTTAGAGTGCCTCCTGAACTCCTGAATCCATTCTTAGCTCCTTATTTGGGAGAGAGGCTCGCTTGACTGTAACATTGAGAGATTGTTCCATGTGATACACACACTTGGCTTGGCTCGTGTTGATGACATATCACGTATTCACAAACAAACCCCAAATTAACCAAAACAAAAAGCTGGACGCATCCCCGGTCACTGCAAGGCTGGCAATAACATAAACATGCTCCGGGCCAAATCAGTATCCACCGGGAGAGAGGGAACATAACACACTCAAAAAAAGATACACATACACACACACACACACACACACACACACACGACACACACACACACACACACACACAACACACACACACAACACACAACAACACACCACACACACACACACAAACATACACACTTAACACACACAACACACACACACAAAGGCCAAACAAACACACTTACACACAAGCGTGTACATATACACAATAGGCAAACTCTATCACCCAAAAGTCGCACAATTAGCGCGCACACACACACGTCACACACACAAATCCCTCAAAACAGAATTGCTGTATAATCAGACACACAAACACACTCCAGTTCTCCCTACTCACCGATGATGTAGTAGTCAGCGTTGGTCTTGAACTCGTGTCCCCACAGGTTAGGAGAGTACTCCTGGAACTTGATAGTGAACCTCATGTCATTGTTGGGCTTGTCACAGGTGAGCAGCAGGTTGGGCGCGCCCGTCACCTCACACCTGTCCGCTTGGTCACGTGACGACACCAGATATAGCTTGTAGAACTCATAYTCGGCGGGGGCCCGCTGGCTGGGGGGGTCCGACGACGGACAGATGAGGTCCAGGCGGTCCCCGATCTGAGGGTAGAGGACGTAGCCCTTATCGTCCAAAAACCTGGAGAGAGAGGGATGGAGGAGCAATGAGACAGGTTAGTGGCTTGTAACCCAAAGCAACAACATGAGACACGTGTCTCAGTCCTTGAATGTGACCCCAACCCCACCCATACCAACTCCCTCACCTCCCTACTCATAACTTTATTGACCTTAAATTAGTACTGAATGCAGGTAAAACTAAGTATATGTTGTTCTCTAGAGCGCATAAAAATAACTGTTGACATAAGCACATGTACTTTGGATGGTGTCCATTTGGATGGTGTCCATATGGATGGTGTCCCTATGGATGGTGTCCCTGCTTATAAACATCTGGGCATTTGGATAGATAAAAAGCATGTTGATGAGTTAGTTAAGAGGCTGAAAATAGATACGGGCTTCTTCTATAGAAATAGGTCCTGCCTCTCGCTAAGTAGTAGAAAGCAGATTATTCAGTCGACGTTCCTGTCGGTCCTAGACAATGGCGACATCATCTATATGAACGCAGCTGCCACTTCATTAAAGCCGTTAGATGCAGTTTATCATCGTACACTGGGCTTTCTTTCGGGCGACAGTTTAAGTAGTCGTTACTGCACTCTCTACCAGAAAGTTGGTTGATGTCACGTATGTTACATTACTATGTTTTCATTTATAAAGCCCTTTTTCAAAAGTCCCACTGTACCTAACATCATGACTAAACTTCAGACATAGGAGTTACCACCCCCGGTCTCAGGGATGGTTAACTCAGGAAATTCCTTTGGTCTCTATGGAGTTRGGTAAACCAGCTTTAGTTTAGTTGCACCTTATTTGTGGAACAATCTCCAAAATGTCCTTAAATTTGATGTTTTGGTGCCTCTAGGCCAATTCAAAAAGCAGTTTAAAGAACTAAATAAGCAAACACGTTTGGTGTTCGCCAAAGGCATGTGGGAGACTCCCTGTCACGTTCCTGAYCTTATTTCCCTTGTTTTGTATTTATTTAGTATGGTCAGGGCGTGAGTTGGGGTGGGCAGTCTATGTTATTTGTTTCTATGTTTAGGTTTGTTCGTTTGGCCTAATATGGTTCTCAATCAGAGACAGGTGTTTGTCATTGTCTCTGATTGGGAGCCATATTAAGGTAGGTTGGTTTCACTGTTTGTTTGTGGGTGATTGTTGCCGTGTCTGTGTTTGYTTCGCCACACGGTACTGTTTTCGTTCGTTTGTTCACGTCGTTTATTTGTTTTGTATTTTGTCAAGAGTTTTCGTCTTCGTTTATATTAATTAAAAGTATGTATTCAAACCACGCTGCGTTTTGGTCCGATCCTTGCTCCTCGTCAGACGAGGAGGAAGACGAACGTTACACTCCCCAAACATTTGGAAGAAGGTACTCTGTTCAGATGAGGCTCAAATTGAGCTTTTTAGCCATTAAGGAAAACGCTATGTCTGGCACAAACCCAACACCTCTCATCACCCCGAGAACACCATCCCCACAGTGAAGCATGGTGGTGGCAGCATCATGCTGTGGGGATGTTTTTCATCGGCAGGGAAACACAGGGAAATTCTTGAGGGGAACCTGTTTCAGTCTTCCAGAGATTTGAGACCCTAAGCATACTGCTAAAGCAACACTCTAGTGGTTTAAGGGGAAACATTTAAATGCCTTGGAATGGCCTAGTCAACGCCCAGACCTCAATCCAATTAAGAATCTGTGGTATGACTTAAAGATTGCTGTACTCCAGCGGAACCCATCCAACTTGAAGGAGCTGGAGCAGTATTGCCTTGAAGAATGGGCAAAAATCCCAGTGGCTAGATGTCCCAAGCTTATAGAGACATACCCCAAGAGACTTGCAGCTGTAATTGCTGCAAAAGGTGGYTCTACAAAGTATTGACTTTGGGGGGGTGAATAGTTATGCACACTCAAGATTTCAGTTTTTTTGTCTTATTTCTTGTTTGTTTCACAATAAAAAATATTTTGTATCTTTAAAGTGGTAGGCATGTTGTGTAAATCAAATGACACAAACCCCCCAAAAATCTATTTTAATTCTAGGTTGTAAGGCAACAAAAGAGGAAAAATGCCAAGGGGGGTGAATACTTTCGCAAGCCACTGTACGAGGTACTGTATAGGTTGGGGTAAAGTGACTAGGCAACAGGATAGATAATAAACAGTAGAAGCAGCGTATGTCAAAAGAGTGAGTGCAAAGCAGTGAGTCAGATAGTCCGGGTAGCTATTTAGCAGTCTTATGGCTTGGGGGTAGAACCTGTTCAGGGTTCTCATTTCCAGACTTGGTGCATTGGTACCACTTGCCATGCGGTAGCAGAGAGAACAGTATATGACTTGGGTGGCTGAAGTCTTTGACAATTTTTAGGGCCTTCTTCTGACACTGTCTGGTATAGAGTTCCTGGATGGCAGGGAGCTCAGCCTCAGTGATGTACAGGGCCGTACGCACTAYCCTCTATAGTGCCTGGCAGTCGGATGCCAAGCAATTGCCAAACCAAGCGGTGATGCAGCCAGTCAAGATGCTCTCAGACTGCCCTGGGAGCTTGGCAACATTTAGCCAGACAGAACAGAGATAGAGAAGAGGACATTACGGACTGAGACCAGCTGACTCATTCATTTATTCATTCAGAACATAACACTACTACAGCTAACAACACAAAGCACTGTTAGGCTATCTTTAATCCGTTAGCATTAGCATGTTTCGCTAGTAGTAGCAAATAGTTCATGGGGAATTAAGCCTGTGTGACCAAAGATACACTAATTGAGTAGCTGTTACCATGTTTTTGGCTAGCAGCAGACACGTAAAATGAATGAGGAATTTAGCCAATGACCATATAGATGCTAGTGAAGAAGCTAGCCTAGCACAGCGCTAGAGGGACTAGGCGTTCCTGTTGTTAATACTAAGATCAGGAGGTTATCACTAAGCACTCACACTGGAGAGGGAAACACTAACTGCACTCAACACACACCCCCGCACCAGGAGAAGAGAGGAGCTGGGCTGGGCCTCAAACACACACACACACACACACACACACACACACACACACACACACACACACACACACACACACACACACACACACACACACACACACACACACACACACACACACACACACACACACACACACACACACACACACACACACACACACACACACAAACACTCACAGGCACAGACACACGCGCAGACAGAAACCCACAGGCACATAAACCATTTATAAAAGGTCTACATGCCTTCCAGTCACATAGGCGGTTGCTAAGGGGCTTCCATGTAAACAATAACATTAAGAGAGATGATGGTAGCCTAACTATGTCACAGTAGACCTGAGCTAAAGAATGGCAGAGCAAACAACGCGTCTGAGAACTGCACTTAGCTGAGGGAGGGAGAGAGGGGGAACGGGAGCGGTGGATGGAAGGAGCTGGTGAGTGATGGAAAAATTATACTGGGCAGGCAGGTGTAATGGTCAAAACAGAGAAGAAGGAGGAAGAAAAAGGTATGTTTAAAAAAGAAAGAGTGAGGGGGAGAGAGACGCAGGTAGAACAACGAGAGGGAAGAAACGATAAAGAGAGAGCTCAAATACAGATGTCTGTTCAAAAACTGAAAGGGAGAAAACAGGGAAATAGACAACGAGACAGAAATAGAGAAAAGGAGAAAGCAAAGCGGGGCGATAGAAAAACAGTGTTTMGAGTCTTGGTAGAAATAGGCTTACTGTGTGGTTAACAGTAGCCTCACTTGTTGAGTGGTGCAATGGAGGCTCACTAAGATTAGTATGTGTTTCACACCTTTCCTTCCCCTGCTTCCCTGCTACGCCCTCTCATGTCAACACAGCTAACCGGTAYCACTGGGCTACTGTTACAGGACACGCATTATGCTTCAATTAAAGTGTTGACCGCAACACACATCTCAMCAGTCTTTCTATGCAGGAGGATCCAAAGAATCGCATGGAGTTCTATAACAAAACAGACCTTGGTTCTAATGCTCACATATAACKGAGTTAAGTTAAGTAAGGTGACCTTTTAAACAACTTTATAGAGTTTGTCTTTCCAACTAAATAAATCACTTGGGATCAGACCCAGAATAAATGAACAGATGCAGCTCAACTCACTTGCCCTCAGCACCCTGCCTCTCTCCCTTTGTTGGACCGCATCTCTCTCTCTCTATCCCTCGCACTCTCTCTCTCCCAACAGACAATAGTGCCATTCATGTGGCCACACTTTGAAACACGGAGTGGGGGATGGAGGGGCCAGAGGTGATGGAGGGAGGAGGGGGTTGAGTGAGGGATGAGGGGAGGACGAGGGGGGGGACTTTCCTCTCCTTTCTTCTCCGGGGTCTTTTATGAGGGCAGAAACATCATTTTCTCAACACCGGCCGCCGCCCTGCCTCGACCTTCACGGCTAGAGAAAAGACTGGAGTGTTAGTTTCTCTGACCCTCACCCCCTCCTCTTCTGACCTCTACTCCCTCCTTCTCTTCTAGCCCCTCTCCTCATCTCCTCCCCTCTGCCCTCTCTCCGTCTGTCTCTGCTGAGTGTGTGTGTCTCTGCTGAGTGTGTGTGTGTGTGTGTGTACCATACGGTGGCTGGTTAGATAGCATATTCGGTGCCCCACATATCCCAGATTCCTCAGAGGCAACTTGAGCCGTGTCCGAACCAAAGCCACACAGGTGCAGCCAGCGGGACAACAGAGATGTGTGTTTCTGTGTGCCTCTCTCTATCCCTGTGTGTGAGAACATGAGAATGCGGGGGTCGAAACCAACCCAAGCAGCACAGACAAGACAGAGTGTTGAGTCTGTGCCCATGAGAAAAAGCCCTCAAACCCCCACAGAGGAGCTAGATAAAAATAAATTAGAGTCTTACTTCAAGCCAATAGATCTCCATGATTTGTCCATTAAACTACACACAACCTCGTGTGCTACAAAGGACTCCAAAGTACATTCCCATTATTGAATAGTAAACCAGTTCTCTGGTAGATTTATGGAGCCCATGCATTAACCTGTCTGGGGTAGACTCATGGTATACACCTAATCACACAGACAGGTCCTGAGCGGTCTCGCAAGGCCCCAATGTACACACACCGTCACACACACACGGATACGGATGCGAGCACGCACACACAGAGTGCAAAGTCTTCCACACTACTGTGCAAACATCAATGCAAACGTCATTGAGGAGACAAAAGGTGTACATCCATCCATACTCAGTCTACATACCGCAGGGGTTCCACAGTGCTRTCACACCATTAAATAAAGATGCGGTTATCTCAAGAGCATTACTATGGTACAGAGACGTTCTTTGAGAGTACACAGAGAGTTTTCAGCGTAGAGAAGGTCATTGATGACAATTCGGCTGTCCCAAACGGCACACTATTCCCTATAAGTCTTGTCATAGGGCCCTGGTCAAAAGGATGCAACCTTTGACTATTTTCCTCTAAGGAGTCATTGCCTAGATCAGAGTGAGAAGAAAAGAGCAAGTGATGAGGAGGAGGAGGTGTGAAAGGAAAGGAAATGGAGTGAAGGAGAGTGAGAAAGAGCAAGAAAAACGGAGCAATTACATTGGAGAGAGAGGGAGACAGAGAGAGAGAGAGAGAGAGAGAGAGAGAGAGAGAGAGAGAGAGAGAGAGAGAGAGAGAGAGAGAGAGAGAGAGAGAGAGAGAGAGAGAGAGTGTGTGTGTGTGTGTGTTGCTGTGTTCTATGTGTGTGTGTGCTGGTGTGTGTATGGCTGTTGTGTGTGTGTGTGTGTGTGTGTGTGTGTGTGGTGTGTGTGCTGTGTGTGTGTGTTCACATGAGGGACTGTGTAGCTGTAGTCGGGCCAGTGAGTAATGGAGCTCAGGTTCCTTAATCTGTTCACCAGAGAGCCTAGCTGCCTCTCAGCTAGCTGTCAATCAAACACTGCTCGGAGAGGAGAGTCAGCATCAAACACAAACAGAGAGAAGAGAGATGAGAGAAGGAGAGAGAAGAAGAGAGAGACGAGAGAGAGAGAGAGAGAGAGAGAGAAGAGAGAGAGGAAATGAGAGAGAGAGGAGAAGAGAACGGAAGGAAAGAAGAGCCAGAGAAGTAGGAGAGAGAGAGAGAGAAAGAGAAGAGCAAGGAGGCAAGAAGTGAGGAGAGAGGCAGAGACGGAAGAAGCAGGACGAGGAGAGCGACGAGAAAGAGAGAAGAGTAGACGAGAAGAGGGAGAGAGAGAGATGAGAGAGTAGCGATGAGATGAGCGGAAGAGAGAGAGAGAGAAGAGAGGAGAGAGAGCCAGCAATATATAGAGACGGTAAACAGGTAGTGGTGATTTGTGAGAGAGACAAGAGAGAGTGAGAGGGAGGGAAGGAGGGATGCGGACGAGAAGAGAGTAGATTGGAGAAAGAAGGAGGAGACAACAAAAGAGAGAGAGAGAGAGGTAGTAGATGCGAGGTAATAAGCAACCTGAAGGGTTGGCTGGTTTTATTGAAACAGGTGTTCTGCTCTCTGTGCCCTCCAGACACAAGGAAAAGAATGCGAAAGAGTAAAACACTTAACCTCCACATCAATTAAGGTCCCAAAGAAAATATTCAGCTTTGTAATTAGTCCATTTTATGAGCCTCTTCTCTGCGATCGAGACACCTAAAAATAAAATGGGTTTATGGCCGCGCTGCTGGCAAGTAGACTTTAGACACAAATAGCTGCTCGAACAACAACCCAACACCATTCTGGCGAAGCTATGGC
>NW_019946067.1:44099-48779 GCF_002910315.2 Salvelinus sp. IW2-2015
TCTACTCTCCTCCCCACCCGCTTCGCACCTTCTCGCCTCCACCCTCTTTACCTCTCCTAACCCCGTCCACCTCTCCCCTCCCAGCCCTCTACCTTCCTCCCCCCTCACTCTTCCCCTACACGCCATCCACCTTTCTCCCCTCCACGCCCTTCTACCCTTCCCCCACCCTGCTCTACGCATCCCCGCCTCTCCCCCACCCCGCTCATACCTCTGCACCTCCAACAACGACCACAAGACACTCTGATCCCCTCTCCTCTCCCTCCGAACGTTCCTGACCGCTGCCTCCCCACCCAACACTTCCCTCTCTACCTCGTTCCCCCGTCTCCCCACCTCCTGCAATAGCGCACCATTCTACCTGTCCCTCTACCTCCTCTACCTCTTACCCTCCACTCTCTCCCCCCCCTCTTCCTCCCCTCCACCCCTCTAACCTCGCCTCCACCTCGCTACCTCTCTACCTCCATCCCCTCCACCTCCCCACCTCCCTCTCCCCTCCCACCCTCTACCTCTCCCCTCCACCTCTCTACCTCTCCCCCCCTCCCACCTCGCACCCTCCCCCACCCTCTTACCTCTCCCCTCCCTCGCACCCACCCCTCTACCTCTCCCTCCCCACCCTCTCACCTCTTCGCCCTATCCAACCCCTCTACCTCCTCCCCTACCTCCACCTTCTTACCCCCTCCTCCCACCTCCTCCACCTCCTCTTCCCGCCACCCCTCCACCTCTCCCCTCCCACACATCTCACCTCTCCCCTCCACCCCTTCACCTCTTCTCCAACCTCTCCCTTCTACCCTCGCCGTCACCTCTCCTACCATCCCCTCCACCGCCTCTACCTCTCCCCTCCTCTCGCACCCCTCTACAACCTCTCCCTCCACCTCCATACTCTCTCCCTCCACCCTCCTACCCTCTTCCTTCCAACCTCGCTACCCCTCCACCCCTCTACCTCTCCACCTCCACCCCTCCAACCTCTCTTCCCTCCACCTCTCTAGCCATGTCGGATGTCTATGCGCTGTCGCCCTCATTCCCCCAAAGCCTCATCGACCTGTCTTTCAACTTAAGACGATGGTTTGACGAGAATGAGTTTAGCCTCGGCAGACACACCACACACTCTTGATGAGAAAATTAACACCAGCTGGAGCGCTAAAGAGCACGCTTTTAAGCCGTTAAAAATCCTCCGTCGGAAACTCCAAACACACACACACACACACACACACACACACACACACACACACACATCACACCACACACACACACACACGACACACACACACACACACACACACACACACACACCACACACACACACACACACTGGGGGCCCTCTGGGCTCAGAGCCTGTCCCAGGGACCCTGGGTTCTCCATACAGCCACACACCTCCTATAGACATTCTTAATTGGACCAATCTGCAGCCACAAATCATCCTGCCGTTAGACTGGACTACAATACTGAGATAGAGGGGAGAGAGAAAGGGAGAGGAGAGAAAGGAGAGAGGTGGGAGAGAGAGATTGAAGAGTCTGACAAAGAGAGAGAGGAAGGTAGAGAGAGAATGGAAGAGTATAAAACGAAAGAGAGAGAGAAGATGTTCGAAGACGAAGAGGAAGAGGAAGAGGGAGAGAGAGGGAGAGAGAGTGGAGAGTTAGAGAGAACAAGGAGAAACAGCAGATGTCAAGCAGAGGGAGAGAGACTCACGCACTGAAGAGGTAAGACGAGAGAGAGAGAAGGGAAGGGAGGAGAAGAAGAAAGAGAGAGATGGGAGTGTGAAGAGAGGAAGACGCACGTAGAGAGAATAGAAACGTGTAAAGTTGAGAAAGACAGGCTATAGAGAGAGCATGGTAAGGGTGTAAAGAGAGAGAGAGGTGGAAGGTTGGCAGGCAAAGGAGGAGAGGGGGAAAGGGAAGGAAAGAGATGGCTGGAGTGTAAAGAGAGGAGAAAGAGCGTAGATGAGAGATGGAAGAGAGCTGTGCAAAGAGAGAGAGAGAGGAAGGGAGAGAGAATGCGAGGTTAAAGGAGAGGGGTTAGAGAGAGGATGGAAAAGTTTTAAAGAGCAGTAACGGCGGAGGAGAAGAATGTAAAGTTGGAAAAGAAGTACGAGAAAGCATGAGGAGTAAGAGAGAGAAGAGTAGGAAGAGGAAGTTTTAAAGAAAGGATAGAGAGAGATGGAGTAAAAGAAGACACGAAGTAGAGAAGAGCATGGAGGAGTGTTAAAGAGAGTGAGTGAGACGTGAGGGAGAGAGATACTAGGAAAGAGTGTTGTTTGTATAATAGAGAGAGGAGGCGAGGAGAGAGGGTAAGTTATAAAGATAGATGGAGGAAAGATATGCTAGAGCAGAGATGGAAGTATAAAGCTAGTGAGTAAGAAAGATGTGAGAGGAGATGGACGGTCGCTAAATAAGACGGAGACGAGAGGAAGGAAGAGAGAGAGGATAGAAGTGATATAGAGAGAGAGCAGGAAGGTCAAGAAGAGAGACCTGTAAAGAGTATGTAAAGGTCGTGTGGTAGATAGGAATGAGAGAGAGAGATGAGTAGTGTTATAAGAGAGAGAGAGAAGAGAGAGAGAGAGAAGATTTTGGATGCTGTGCTTCTTTTAGAAAGGCCATCAGCGTGCTGATCCCATCGTCTCGTGGTTACCTCGGAGTGGTTGATTGTGTACGGATGTGACACCAGCGAGCTGCGCACTTCCAGACGCACTGCCGGACAGACGGAGGGAAGGTGTGCTGTGCCAATGTGTGTGTGTGTAGATTGTGTGTGTGTGTGGCATCAGTGTGTTGTGCTGATGAGGGATCTGTTGCACTGCAGTGACAAAGGACACTCTTACCTATCAAGGTCCCACGACGCTGGCCTAACATTTCAAACACAACCTCCAACTCAGCAAAACCCCTACCTGCCTCCTCTCTCTCTACTTTCTTTCACTCTCTCCGCTCTACCTCCTCATTTTCTCCGCACCCTCTCTTTCAACTGCGTATCAGAAGCAAACCATATGGAAGCATTGTATTCCCTCGTTTTCTTTTCTCACCAGCAAACATTCCAGAGCAGCCCTTCCAGCACTCAGTGACTTTACAGCAACCTATGTAGTTGTTCTATGTTAGCAAACTCTTTTTCCCTTCTCCATCCTGACCATCTCTCCCGTCTCTCGGTAGCATCTCATTCTCTTCTCCTATTTCTCTGCTTCTCGCCCTCCTTACACCTCTCTTCTCTCTCTCCCATTCTCCTCTCTTCCTCTCTTCTCTCACTCGCTCTCACTTCTCTCTCTTCCTCTCTGCCTCTTCCCTCTCTCTCTTCTCTCTCTCTCTTCTCTCTCTCTCTCTCTCTCTCTCTCTCTCTCGTCTCACACACACACACGTGTGCACACAAACACATACACAGGCTTATTTGCATTAAAAACCATGTAAAATAAATTAATAATCAGATGAATCGAGGAATAACAGACAGGAGTCATGACCGGTGAGTGTGTGTGTGTGAGTGCTTTCGATTGTAAACCTCTGATTCCCATGAGGGCGGTAACATGTCGCAGCAAAGCACCCCCCACCCTTCCCCACCACGTTAGGGACATACATAAACACACACGTTCAAGTATACATGAAAAGATTCAAAGCCCAAATCAATATGTAAATGAATTATGAAAGGGTCTAAAAATAAAGTTTTCCCCTCCTTTGTTTAGGAGAACTCAGTAGAGAACACTCATCCAGACAATGTACTGGAGAGAGAGAGAGAGGGAGAGAGAGAGAGAGAGGGAGAGAGAGGGAGAGAGAGAGAGTGAGGAGAGAGAGATCTCACTCTTTTCCCCTTAGCCCCGTTTCTATTCCCCTTCCATCTCTCGATTGCGCCCTCTCTCTCTATCTCTCTCTCTCTCCATCTCTCTATTCTCCAGGGAGAGATGTTGGAGTGATTATTATTCATTCCTTTCAAGCTGAGAGAATAGGAAGTTCTCACCAACAGAACAGAACACACTGACTGACTGCTAACTGGTTGATTGACAGGAGAGAAACAGCGGGAAATGGGGATAAAGAGAGGAGAGACAGACAGACAGACAGACAGACAGACAGACAGACAGACAGACAGAGACAGACAGACAGACAGACAGACAGACAGACAGACATACAGACAGACAGACAGACAGACAGACAGACAGACAGACAGACACTGAAATAGAAAGAGAAAGAGACAAAGAGACAGTGGGGACAGTGGAGAGAGTGGAGAGAGTGGAGACTGTAGGGACCGTGGAGACTGTGGAGACTGTGGAGAGAGTGGAAAACCGTGGAGAGAGTGGAGACTGTAGGGACCGTGGAGACAGTGGAGAGAGTGGAAAACCGTGGAGAGAGTGGAGACTGTAGGGACCGTGGAGACTGTGGAGACAGTGGGAAACCGTGGAGAGAGTGGAGACTGTAGGGACCGTGGAGACTGTGGAGACAGATTGGTAAAAATGGAGAGCAGAGACAACAAAAAAGCAGACAGTGCAGGACGGAGGGAACGATGGAAGGGGGGTGGAGTGAGAGATGGAGGGAGGGGTTTAGTGAGAGATGTCCTGCTGAGTTAAACCAGGTGTCTGTATCAGTGTGTCACAGGGGGAGAGACGGAGGGAGGGAGAGGGATAGAGGGAAGAGAAAGAGGGAGGGAGGAATGGAGAGGGCTGGAAGAGGGCAGGAAAAGGGTAGAATAATTAGGCCGACCCCCAGCAGAGGAGAGTGG
>NW_019946068.1:0-4295 GCF_002910315.2 Salvelinus sp. IW2-2015
AATCATTGATGCCCCACGAGGTGATATCTTCATGGAGCCCCAGTCCGAGGGTGATTGACCGTCATCTTGAACTTCTTCCATTTTCTAATAATTGCGCCAACAGTTTGTTGCCTTCTCACCAAGCTGCTTGCCTATTGTGCCTGTAGCCTCTCCCAGCCTTGTGGCAGGTCTAACCAATTTTATCCCTGATGTCCTTACACAGCTCTCTGGTCTTGGCCATCTGTGGAGAGGCTTGGAGTCTGTTGTTTGATTGAGCGTGTGGACAGGTTGTCTTTTATACAGGTACCGAGTTTTCAACACAGTGCAGTTAATACAAGTATATGAGTGGAGAACAGGAGGGCTTCTTAAAGAAAAACTAACAGGTCTGTGAGAGCCGGAAATTCTTACTGGTTGGTAGGTGAACAAATACTTATGTCATCGCAATAAAATGCAAATTAATTACTAAAATCACTACAATGTGATTTTCTGGATTTTTGTTTTAGATTCCGTCTCTTCACAGTTGAAGTGTACCTATGATAAAAATTACAGACTCTCTACATGCTTTGTAAGTAGGAAAACCTGCAAAATCGGGCAGTGTATCAAATACTTGTTCTCCCCACTGTATAAGTTATATACGCCGCTTAGTTATGATCTTCATGCCTTAAAGTAATGGGCGACTTTTCTCTTTCCTTATTGTTCTTCGCTTGGCATAATACGGACTTGGTCTTTTACCAAATAGGGGTATCTTCTGTATACCACCTCTAACTTGTCACAACTYAACTGATTGGCTCAAACGCATTAAGGAAAGAAATTCCACAAATTAACAAGACACACCTCTTAATTGAAATGCATTCCAGGTGACTACCTCATGAAGCTGGTTGAGAGAATGTAAAGCTGTCATCAAGGTAAACGGTGGCTACTTTGAAAATAATATTTTGATTTATGTAACACTTTTTTTGGGTTACAACATGATTCCATATGTTATTTCAYTATTATTCTACAATGTAGGAAATAGTACAAWTAAAGAAGAACYTCTTGAATGAGTAGGTGTGTCCAAACTTTTGACTGGTACGGTATCTCACCTTGCGCTCCCTCCCGGTGCAACGTGGTGTACAGGGCCTGGGATAGGGGATCTACTTTCCGGGCCTGGGGTAGTGGATCTGGGTTTAGGGCCTGGGGTAGTGGATCTGGGTTTAGGTCTGGTTTGGAGGTGAGGTTTAGGCCTGGGGCCCACTCCCTCCCACGTCGCACTGTCCTCTGTGAAGGTGGCAGCCGCAGGAAAGTCATTACTACCATATTCATCTATGGGGAGACACACACACCGAGAGAGAGCGAGAGACACACACACAGAGAGACAGAGACACCAAGAGAGAGCGAGAGAGAGACACAGAGAGAGAGACAGACACACACAGAGAAAGAGAGACACACACACACAGAGAGAGAGAGACACACACACACAGAGAGAGAGAGATACACATACAGAGAAAGAGACAGACAGACACAGATACACCGAGAGAGAGCGACACACACAGAGAAAGAGACAGATACACCGAGAGAGAGCGAGAGCGAGACAGACACACACAGAGAAAGAGACAGAGACACCGAGAGAGAGCGAGAGCGAGACAGACACACACAGAGAAAGAGACAGAGACACCGAGAGAGAGACACACACAGAAAAAGAGAGACACACACACACAGAGAAAGAGACAGACAGACACCGAGAGAGCGAGAGAGACACACAGAGAAAGAGACAGACAGACACCGAGAGAGAGCGAGAGAGAGACAGAGACACACACAGAGACACCGAGAGACACACACACAGAGACAGAGAGAGAGAGAGAGAGGTTATAATACCAGATATTCAAAACGAGTTATCTTTATAAATTGGGGGACATTAACAGTAGCCTGATTCACAGATCGGTTTGTGACAACGCATTGTCACTTAGCATATTGGCAAGACAGCACAAACTGATGTGGGACTAGTCTAGTTGTTTACCTTCAATACCAGACAGGACATTAAGCGCCTTCTCAAAGTCTCCATGGGCAATCAGCGCATCAGAGCTCTGCTCACGCGTAAATCCCATTTCCTAGGATAAAAAAACATCACACATTCAATCAGCACGTTAGAGAGAGAAGTTATAACACGATAATGCGTTGGGCAGACTGCACCACTCTCTGGAGAGCCCTGAGGTTGCGGGCGGGTCATTTATTAGTCAACTAAGTAGGTACACAAGCGTGCACACACACACACACACATCTATGCAGGTGGAAAGAGAGAGACCGAGATATTATATGCATCTTATTTAATGACACCCTATGGGCAGGTAATGGAAGAGATGCTGCACTACAGAAAGCATTATAACCTGGAATAGATGTTGACCGAATTAATTCAGAGGGCTGAGAAACAACTGGAACCAGGACTTCAGGAAACAGCAGAGGGACGTGAAGCCCTATCCCCTATCCACATCGACGAGAACGCAGTGCAGGTGGAAAACGTCAAGTTCCTCGGCGTACACATCACGGACAATCTGAAATCGTCCACCCACACAGACAGTGTGTTGAAGGAGGCGTAACAGCGCTTCTTCAACCTCAGGAGGCTGAAGAATTTTGGCTTGGCACCTAAAACCCTGACAAACTTTTACAGATGCATAATTGAGAGCATCCTGTTGGGCTGTTTCACCGTCTGGTACGGCAACTACACCGCCCGCAACCACAGGGCTCTCCAGAGGGTGGTGCGGTCTGCCCAACGCATCACCACTTTAATAAATTGGAACACTAGTCACTTTAATAATGTTTACATATTTTGCATTACTCATTTCATATGTATATAATGTATTCTATCCTACTGTATCTTAGTCTGTCGCTCTGACATTGCACACCCAAATATTTATATATTCTAAATTCCATTCCTTTACTTTAGATGTGTGTGTATTGTGAAATTGTTAGATATTACTGCACTGTTGGAGCTAGAAACACAAGCATTTCGCGACACCCACAGTAACATCTGCTAAATACGTGACTAATAAAGTTTGATTGTTTTGATGTTGACAGAATGAATGAAGGTTCACAGTTAAGAACATTTATCAAAAGGAAACTTTTAATTGAGGCAAAAAAACTAAAATAAATGTAAACAATTTTGGAAAAAGCCAGTTTAAGAGGAAAGGGGCAAAGAGAAATGTTAGGGAGATGAGGTTCCATCAACTTTCAGTTTGATAAAGGGTGGCTACTTTCAAGAATCTAAAATATAGTTTGATTTGTTTAACATTTTTTTTGGTTACTACATGATTCCATATGTGTTATTTCACAGTTGTGATGTCTTCACTATTATTCAACAAATGTAGAATTTCTTTATAATTTTTTTTTAAATAACTTGAATGAGTAGGTGTCCAAACTTTGGAATGGTACTATATGTGTTGATGTACGCTGGCCCTCTTCAAATAAACGTAATAATTGTAATGTAGGTGAAAAGAGATATAGATTTTCTTTCTACCTATGTAGAACATGTAGTAATATTATAATATATGTTATATTAAAAGAGGCTTCCGTACATACCATCAGCATCATGATCTGAACTGTCACCAACTCCTGAAGAGCGTTAATGACATAGCAGAGCCGATACAACATGCCGTTATGACATAGCCACGAGCGTTAATGACATAGCAGAGCGATACAACATTGCGTTAATGACATAGCAGAGCGTTAGATGACATAGCAGAAGCGATACAAAACATGCGTAATGACATAGCAGAGCATAGCAACCATAATACATAAGCAGAGCATTAATGACATAGCAGAGCCCGTTAATGTCGATAGCAGAGCAATACACATGCGTTAATGACACTGCAGAGCGTTAATGTCATGGCCAGGAGCGTTTACAAAACAAAGTTAATGGACGATAGCAGGAGCATTAATGACATAGCAGAGCGATACGAAACATGCGTTAATGACATAGTAGAGGCGTTAGATGACATAGCAGAGCGTTACAACATAAGTTTAATGACAAGCAGAGCATAATGACAAGCAGAGCGCATACACATGCGTTTAATGACATAGTAGAGCGTAATGACATAGGCAGAGCGTAATGACCATAGCCAGAGCGTTAATGGAATAGCAGAGCGATACAACATCGTTAATGGACATAGGTAGAGCGGATAATGACATAGCAGAGCGTTAATGACATAGCAGAGCGTTATGACATAGCAGAGCATACAACAAATGCGTTAATGACATAGCAGAGCGATAATGACATAGCAGAGCGTTAACTGACATAAGCAGAGCGGATACAACATGCGTTAAGACATAGCAGAGCGATTAAT
>NW_019946068.1:4821-35414 GCF_002910315.2 Salvelinus sp. IW2-2015
TGAGCAGCATCTGAACACAAAACTGCCTGCTTTAAACCTCCTTATAGGCTCTGGCAATGCCTCAAATACCTCTGGAAAGAAGAGAGAGAGGAGAGATGGAGAGAAGAGGTTATGAGAGAGAGACGGAGAGAGGAGAGTGAGAGGGGGATCAACCGCCAGGTCTGTTCTACTCGACACGGAGACGAGGAGATGGTGTGGACCGGAAGAAGAGAGAAGGGGTGTGGACGGCAGGAGAGAGCTCGGAGAGAGAGAGAAGAGGTAGGAGGAGAGAGATAGAGGGAGAGAGAGGAAGAGAGGCGGAGATGGAGAAGAGAGAGGATGAAGGAGAGAAGAGTGTGAGAGGAGGGAGAGAGCCTGATGAAGAGTGAAAGTGGAGAATGGTGGCGGGGACCCGTTGGAGATGGAGGGGTGGATCCGATGGCGAGAACCGATGAAGAGAAGTGTGTGGACGACGGAAGAGAGAGAGAGAGAGAGGTTGGAACCGAGAGAGAGAGAGAGACGATGAGAGAAGAGGAGAGAGAGAGAGAGAGAGGTCCAGACGCGAGAGAGGACGAGTGTGAGGAAGAGAGAGAGGAGAGAGAGAGAGAGAGAGACGAGAGAGAGAGAGAGAGAGTGCGAGAGAACGAGAAGAGAGAGAGAGAGAGAGGGTGCGAGAGAGAGGGTGGACAGAGAGAGAGGAGAGAGAGAGAGAGGAGGTGGGAGCATGGAAGAGAGAGAGAGAGAGAGAGAGAGAACGAGCGGTGGACAGAGAGAGAGAGAGAGAGGGTGACAGAGGGAGGCAGCACAGTGAGATTGACAAACATTACACAAAGAGAGGAAAATAAAATCCTGAAGTTGAATTGCATAAAGTATTATTATCATTATAATAATGTTTGTGTACCTTGAGTCCAGACAGAGCCTTCCCCTTCCTGTATAGTCCTTTAATCCAACCCGGCTCCATGGACAGGGCCAGATTGCATCACACAAGGCCCGATCATACTGCTGCATCTTCTCATAACAAAAGGACCGGTCCCAAACAGCCTTACAACAGGACATCAGGGCTGTGTTCAGAAAACGTCAGAGTGCCTAGCGTCCTAACTCCTGATGCACAACCACATTTCAAAATGGCACCTTTTATATTTCCACTATACTAACAATAATAAATTTTTTGGAAATTGACCCGCCGACGTAAAAAATGGGCAGGCGTGGGCGCTGTCAAATGACCAGGTTGTTAGCTAGCTAGCTAGCTAGGAACATGACTGAACAAACGTTGTTGTTATCAAACCAATCATTAGCGGCCCAGAATTCCTTTAGAACTGCCCTCGACTTGGTTTGTGAAATATATATCAAATGCAAATCAGCGCTAAAATGAAAAGGTAATTGGTTGAGCCGTTTTCTGTGTCGTACAGCTGCGAGCACGCCTGTTGTCAAGCTGGCGAGCACGCCTGTTGCCAAGCTGCGCACAATTTTCCACTTCTGCCACTCAGAGATTGCATGACAGCGAAACATGCCAGACTGGCACGTGCTTTCGGCTCCAACAGGCGATGAAATTATACAATGTCTCAACTTTGCTCCCGCTGCGTTTTACAGATGACTCATCTGGGACTTACTTCCCGTTTGATATCAATGCTAAATTATATCTTAAAAACTGATGGAGGAGCAGATGAGCAGGAAGAAGCCGACGGAGAAGCAGGAGTTGAGCGCTGTGGTTAGGTGGGGGGGTCGTGAGCGTTGCGTGTGAGGGGGGTGACTGGTTGAGCGTTGGTAGGGGGGATGTGAGCGTTGTAGGGGGGCTGAGGGTGGGGGATGTGAGCGTTGGTAGGGATAGCTGGGGGGCGGGATGTGAGCGGTTGTAGGGGGGGGGGAGATCTGTGATAGTTGCGTAGGGGGGGGATGTGAGCTGGTTGGTAGGGGGGGGATGTGAGCGTTTGGTAGGGGTGGGGGGATGTGCGATGTAGCGTTGGTAAGGGGGGGATGTGAGCCGTTGGTAGGGGGCGGGATGTGAGCGTTCGGTAGGGGGGGGATGTGAGCGCTGGTAGGGTGGGGGGGATTGTGAGCGCTTTGCGGTAGTGGGGGGGGGATGTGAGCCGCTGGTAGGGGGGGATGTGAGCGTTGGTAGGGGGGGTCGTGAGCCGCTCGGATAGGGCGCGGAGTGGATCGAGCTTTGTGTGGTGAGGAGTGTGTTGGGTAGTGTCAGTGCAAGAGAGTTAGTGGGAGAATAGTGAAGGCGTCGCACTATGGCATTATGAGTGTGGGGTAGCCATTTTGGACTAGATTGTATGTTGAGCAGCTGTTAAGCCCGTTGTAGGCGGCCTGGGGATGTTGTGAGTCTCTGCTTTGGGCGTGAGAATGATGGCGTGTCAGGTGCCGTGATCGGCTGTGTCGACTGTGGCTGCTCATGGTACCGTCTTTCCTAAGTGGGGTGAGCAGAGAGACAGTCGTTATGGTGGATTCGGGTGGCTGCTCTGTGTTGGTGCAGTGGCTGTGGATTTTGTGCCTTCCCTGACACCGCAGCGTTTCCTGGGTATATTTCGGCTGTGGATGGCAGGGAGCTCGGCCACAGTGATGATACTGGGGCGTTTACTCACCACACTCTGTAGCGCCTTGTGGCTTTCGGGTTGCCTTGTCAGTTGCTGTAGCGCTAGGCGGGGGTTGATGCGGAGGATGCTAGGAGTTAGTTAGCCGGCTGATCTGAGGCGGAATGGTCGCAGCTTGTTTAGAAACGTGGTGATTGTGTAGTGAGTATCTGTGTGTAGGACGCCGTGTTGCCGAAGAGGCTATGTGATGTTCTCAGCCGTGTCGGTGTGTGGAAGTATGCAGGACGGTGATGCCGTTCAGCGCTCTCTTCTCTAATCCAACTGTAGGTGGGGGATTGTGTGAGTCGGACGCATTGTAGGATAGGTGTGGCCTTAGTTGAGGGTGATGTAGGGATGAGACCGAGGAACTGTTTGGAAAGTACGTCATTGGGGTGGTGTTGGAATTGTGCGAAAGGCCGTCTCTCACCCATCCGTGTAGCAGTGGGTGGAGTGCGTAGCCTCGGTAGAGGCAGGGGGATATGCTGATGCTCTGTAGGCTGACGGTTTGGGGGAGAGTGGTGGTTGGGTGCCTTGCACGCTCCACTGCAGTCCCTGGCTCCTTCTTTTATAGGCTGCCTCTTCGTTGTGCCGGTCTGGTGGATAAGTCGCGCGTCGGGGATGTGTAATCCAGCCGCCTGGTGTGTACGATCGGGGGACATGATGGTGTGGCTGGAGTGTTGAGTCGGGCTATGGCCAGCTAAGGGGTCGGGTGGGATGGCTGAGCGAGCTGGATTAAGGAGGGTGGAGTGACCTAAGAGGAGGCGATACGACCAATGAAGGGGCCCCCCGGTGTGACGGCTGGCTAGGGGGGGCATGCGGAGTCGCTGGTGTATGGTCAAGCGTTGGCAGTATTAGATGCAGTGAGCGTGTGTGCGATGCAACGGCCTCGGGCTGGGTGCGTGTCCCATCTAGGGGGTGAAGTGTGCATGTAGGGATGTCCAGGTGCAAGAGAAAGGCGTGTCTCGAAGTGCGGCGCCAGGATGCTTGCTAGACCGTCTGGTAGTGAGCTTGGAGGGGACGTAGGGTCGGTGTTGAAATTACTGAGACTGTAGCCAATGACAGGATTTGCTTATGCTAGGCGAGCATGCCTCTGTTGTATACGAGGAGGGATGGCTGAGACGCGGGGCTCAGGTGTGTAGGGGAGGGCGGGCGACTCAGAGTAGAAGATCGGCCGTCTTTCCCTGTGGGAGTTACTGGGTGGGGGGGATGCGGTTGCGATGTCGGAATAAGGTGGTGTAGTGGTGGAATCCAGCCCCTGGTAGTGCTTGCCGGAATGCTTAGTGTTAATGTGAGCCAGTTAGGGGAGGATCTTTCGACAGAGACGCGCTTTCGATTGAGCTGGGCTGTATGTAAGGTTCTATGGTGGCGCGCGCTAGGTATGGATCTCGATGTTAGGCACAGGTGTACGCGTGCGGCTGTTGCGTAGGGGTTGGCACAGGGGGGTACTGAGTGGGTGTCTGCCTTGAAGAGCAAATTCTGGGTAGCGTCTTAGGCAGACTACGGGGGTTGAGGGGAAGCGCCTGTGGGAAACTGCCTGATGCGCTGAAGACAGGTTGCTAGCTGGGCGGTCAAGCGCGAGCTCGCTATGCTCTGAGAGGTAACGGGTGACGGGGCGTGAGAGCTCAATTCTGCGCTATCTGGGGTATGGCGCGTCGGCCTGGTGCATGAGACCTGTTGCAGCGTCTTTTAAAGGTCTAGTGAGCTCCACGGCTAAGGAGGAGGGCGGGATGGAGAATCACGCAGACACGCTCTTGTCGGAGTCAAGGGCTGGGGTGGATGCTGACTCATCGGCTCATGGTATTCGACGAGGGGTGCTTGATCGCCTCGAGGCAGCGGAGCATTATGAGGCTACTCAGCATGGTAGCTGCATCTGTCAGGCTCATGTCCACTGGGCGCTCGTGGCTGTGTATCCCTTTGTAATCCGTGATATGTTTGCAAGCCTGCCACATCCGTGCAGTGTAGAGCCGGCGTGTTAGGATTCCCTCTTAGTCCCTGTAATTGACGCTTTGCCTGTTTGATGCGCTTGGTCGCGAGGTTGTAGCGGATTTTTTTATAAAGCATCTGGATTAGTGTGCCTGCTCTTAAAAGGTTGGCAGCTCTGGCCTTTAGCTCAGTGCAGATGTTGCCTGTAATCCCATGGATTCTGGTTGGGGTATGTACGTACGGGTCACTGTTGGGGAAGAATCGTTGATGCACTTTATTAGTGAAGCGGTGACGATGTGGTTGAACTCCTCAATGTTATCGGATGAATCCGGAACATATTCCAGTCTGTGCTAACAAAAACAGTCTTGTAGCTTAGCATCTTGCTTCATCGGACCACTTCTGTTTTGAAACGCCACTGTTACTTCCTTTTGAGTTTTTTGCTTGTAGCAGGAAGCAGTAGGGGATAGGTATGGTCTGATTTTGCCAAAAGAGGGCCGTTTTCTGTGTGTGGAGTAAATGTGATCTAGAATTCTGTCACCTCTGTTGTACATGTGACATGCTGCGAAAATGTGTTAAAATACGGATTTCAGTTTCCCTGAATTAAAATTCACTGGCCATGAGAACGCAAACCTCTGAATGTGCATTTTCTGTTTGCTTTTTATGGCCCTATACATCTCGTTGAGTGCGGTATTAGGCAAGCATCGTTTGTTGACGGTAAATAGATAGCTATGAAAAATATTGATGAATTCTCTTGTAATAGTATGGTCTGCAGGTTATCATGATAGCTCCGGACTACCCATTGAAAAATGGAGCCATATTTATGTTGTGTGTGGGGCCTTATAAACATTTTGTGATTTAGAAACATTTTCTACACCTCAGTAATTTATACTCCTTTCTGTGATCAAACCGTTTGTTGAAAGTTGTTAAATACGCTTCCTTCGTTGTAAATCAAAGAAGGATGACAGCACAAGCTAAAATAGAGCACAGGAAATGCAGTTTGGATGGGTCCAAAGTAATTAAGCGTGAGTGAGGAGGAAAGTGAGAACAGAGAGAGAGGAAATTGAGAGGAAGAGGAGAGTGGAAAGAGAGACATATGAACGCATTAGCGTTTGAGATTTGGCCATGCCATTAAAGCCATTGAGTATATGAAGCAGTCAGAGCAGCTTTATCCTCTCTCATACACCCACCACCCTCAGCATCAATAGCTTCTTGGCTTCTTCAGGGCTACTACTAACTAACTACAGGCAAGCTCACCCTCAGGAGGCCCCTGTCTTCTACCACACCCACTGTCCTCCCCCTTCCCCCCTTGCCATCCACTGTCCTCCCCTTCTCCCTCTGCCCCCTTCGCCCGTCTCCCCCATTCCCATTTACCTGGCTGCTTGTACTGTGCATCTCATATCTCTCCTCTCAGCTCCTCTCATTTCCTCCCACTCAGAGGACAGAAAGAGAGGCAGTGCAGGTAGTATAAGCACAGCTTGTTGCCAAGGGCCCTTCTTTATTAACTCTAGCTGTCTGTCTGCCCTGTCCTGCAGGTCAAACGACCAGCTTCCCATCCTCATTGTCACCGCAAAACACAAATGGCTGAATTAAATATATTATACAGTTGAGAGAGATGGCAGGCGGTGCGGCAAGCTCGGCTTCCATTTAGTGATAATTTAATTTGTTGAATGTGTGAAGCTGAAGGTCAGGGTGACAAAAGAAAAGTGGTGTTTCGTTCAGTCAGTCATACACTGTATCCATTGACCCTCCTTCAGCCGTGTATGCGGTAAATGGGGATTAGAAGGCAGTTTTAGCATTCAAAACCAACCTACAGTAAATGTGACCACACAACATGCCAAATGATGCACAATTACTAAACACAGTTATGAATATAACATACTGTTCCTGAAGGAGGGAACGTAGGTATAACATACTATGGGGAGCCAAAACAACCATCCTATTCACCTGAAGCAAACTGAAATCAAGCCCCAACGGGCCAAATGGGATGCCGACCCCACCCTCGGGAAGCCTCGCCTTTCCTTGCTATATACCGGGGCTTGCATCCATTTCCTCAATTCAGTACCGGCCTCTTCAAGCGAGCCTCAAACACCATGATGCGTGACAGCCAAAATATTTATACCTCATCACCTCTTCAGGGAAAACAGTAGTTTATATTCATAACTGTATGCTCCCTTTGTCGGTCACTCGATATAACATACTATGGGGACGTTTACCAAAACTCACGTACCCAATTCGGCTCAGATGGTACCCCCAAAACTAGGGAGGCTCATGGCAGCCCAAGGCTCCAGGCTTCTCTTACCCGAAACCCTGACCTGTCAGAGCCCAGCCAGCAGCCATCCCACCCTTGGCTTGGCTTCTGAGTAAGCAGAGTTGGTCCTGGTCGGTCCTAAGATGCGGAGACAGGGATGTGTTGGAAGTGTTGGAAGGGCTAATGACATAGCAGAGCGTTAATGACATAGCAGAGCGTTAATGACATAGCAGAGCGATACAACATGCGTTAATGAGTTTCACCAGTAATACAGTACACTCATCTTACAGTGATCACATCCGTGGAGGACAATTGAAACACTGTAAACAGTTGATTAGGGCTTGGAACCTCTTAGCCTGGCAATTTGCCTGGTAAACTCAAGAAGACACTCCATAAAGCTGTCAGTCTACCCATGATGCCACCATTGACTTGAATGGGGAGGCCGTTGTATAGATTCTAGGACTAGAGCTACCTCCACTGTAAGCAGGGTGCACTGTAGAATGAAAATGACACATACAGAAGCTAAAGGAAGCAAAACAAACCTCTGGCTCCCTGGCTAATCCCTTGTCTCTCACGTCCTCCTGGTCCTCATTACTGCTACCACAGGTCTCCTCCAAAGGAGAATCCTGCGCCTCCTGCTGCCTGCTGCAGGCTGTAGTACCACCAGGTCCCGGACCAAGGCCCTCCTCTGTAAACTCCTTCTCCTCCTCCTGCTGCTCTCTCTCAATGTTTAAATCTCCTCCCTGATTCTCTGAGCGGCTGGACCTCCCTGGCCCTCGGTTCTCCTAGGAGGCATAAAAAAGGCAAATATGTTCAGAGTACAAACGCATATCCAAGACACCAGGGCAACATGCCAAATAGCACCACATTTACTATATAGGGCACTACTTTTGGCCGGGGCCCTATAGTGCACTACTTTTGGCCGGGGCCCTATAGTGCACTACTTTTGGCCGGGGCCCTATAGTGCACTACTTTTGGCCGGGGCCCTATAGTGCACTACTTTTAGCCAGGGCCCTATAGTGCACTATATAAGGAATAGGTTGCCACTTGGAATACATGAACTTACCTATAGTCAGTGCATTCGGAAAGTATTCAGACCCCTTGACTTTTTCCACATGTTGTTACATTACAGCCTTATGGTTACAGCTTTTTGGTCGGGCGACCAGCTCTAGGAAGAGTCTTGGTGGTTCCAAACTTCTTCCATTTAAGATTGATGGAGGCCACTGTTTTCTTGGGGACCTTCCAAATGGTGCAGACATTTTTTGGTACTCTTCCCCAGATCTGTGCCTCGGCACAATCCACAATTCTTTCGACCTCACGGCTTTGTTTTTGCGCTGATATGTCCTGTCAACAACCTTATATAGACAGGTGTGTGCCTTTCCAAATCATGTCCAATCAATTGAATTTACACAGGTGGACTCCAATCAAGTTGTAGAAACATCTCAAGGATGATCAATGGAACAGATGCACCTGAGCTCAATCTCGAGTCTCATAGCAAAGGGTCTGAATGCTTAGTAGATAAGATAAATACAGTTGAAGTCGGAAGCTTACATACACCTTAGCCAAAAACATTTAAACTCAGTTTTTTCCACAATTCCTGACATTTAATCTTGGTAAAAATTCCCTGTCTTAGGTCAGTTAGGATCACCACTTTATTTTAAGAATGTGAATGTCAGAATAATAGTAGAGAATTATTCATTTCAGCTTTTATTTCTTTTCATCACATTCCCAGTGGGTCAGAGTTACATACACTCAATTAGTATTTGTAGCATTGCCTTTAAATAGTTTAACTTGGGTCAAACGTTTCGGGTAGCCTTCCACAAGCTTCCCACAATAAGTTGGTGTAATTTTGTCCCATTTCTCCTGACAGAGCTGGTGTAACTGAGTCAGGTTTGTAGGCCTCCTTGCACGCACACGCTTTTCAGTTCTGCCCACAAATGTTCTATACGATTGAGGTCAGGGCTTTTGATGGCCACACAAACCTTGACTTTGTTGTCCTTAAGCCATTTTGCCAAAACTTTGGAAGTATGCTTGGGGTCATTGTTCATTTGGAAGACCCATTTGCAACCAAGCTTTAACTCCTGACTGATGTCTTGAGATGTTGAAGACTCTCCACTAGTGGGGTGCAGTATAGTGAAATTGGAACAGAAACATACTTACAGCCTCCTTATCTTTGCCTGCACGTTTCCTCTCCTTCTGTCGCTGGTGGGGTGAGAACAGAGAGAAATACCTGCATGAGAATAACAGTGGTTCTCTGGAGGGTGAAGACCCCTTGCATCCCACGACAGGCGGACAGACAGACACTACAGGCAGGGACACTTGCATCCCACGACAGCGCGGACAGACAGACACTACAGGCAGGGACACTTGCATCCCACGACAGGCGGACAGACAGACACTACAGGCAGGGACACTTGCATCCCACGACAGGCGGGACAGACAGACACTACAGGCAGGGACACTGCATCCCACGACAAGCGGGACAGACAGACACTACAGGCAGGGACACTTGCATCCCACGACAGGCGGGACAGACAGACACTACAGCAGGGACACTTGCATCCACGACAGGCGGGACAGACAGACACTACAGGCAGGGACACTTGCATCCACGACAGCGAGACAGACAGACACGACAGGCAGGGACACTTGCATCCCACGACAGGCGGGACAGACAGACCTACAGGCAGGGACACTTGCATCCCACGACAGGCGGGACAGACAGACACTACAGGCAGGGACACTTGCATCCCACGACAGGCGGGACAGACAGACACTACAGGCAGGGACACTTGCATCCCACGACAGGCGGGACAGACAGACACTACAGGCAGGGACACTTGCATCCCACGACAGGCGGACAGACAGACACTACAGCAGGGACACTTGCATCCCACGACAGCGGGACAGACAGACACGTACAGGCAGGGACACTTGCATCCCACGACAGCGAGACAGACAGACACGACAGGCAGGACACTTGCATCCCACGACAGGCGGACAGACAGACACTACAGGCAGGGACACTTGCATCCCACGACAGGCGAGACAGACAGACACTACAGGCAGGGACACTGCATCCACGACAGGCGGACAGACAGACACTACAGCAGGACACTTGCATCCACGACAGGCGAGACAGACAGACACTACAGGCAGGGACACTTGCATCCCACGACAGGCGGGACAGACAGACAGACACTACAGGCAGGGACACTTGCATCCCACGACAGGCGGGACAGAAAGACAGACACTACAGGCAGGGACACTTGCATCCCACGACAGGCGGACAGACAGACACGACAGCAGGACACTTGCATCCCACGACAGGCGGGACAGACAGACACGACAGGCAGGGACACTTGCATCCCACGAGAGTTTCCGTGTTATCTAAAGCTCAGCAGTAAATGTCCACTTCCCAAGTTGATTTACAGTGGAATGTCTGACTAGTCTCTTATCTCTCCACTCCCCTGCAGAGTTCTGTCTCACAGTCACACCTCTCTCAGACCGTTTCTTCATAAGAGGCAGAGACTAGAAAATAACTGTGGAACAACATTAAACCTTATTATACATAGACATATTGTTAATCTGTAGTCCAGGACCCTGCCATTATAACCCCTCCCCTTCTATTAATACAACATATGCATAATCAATTATTATAATACATCAAACTATCATGACCCCAAGGTGAACCCGACAGCATCCTGAGCACGCTGTTTCAGGATCAAAGATAGTAACTATCATTACTAAATATCAGTTTAATTTGCTGTGAAATCTTTACATAGTGCACAGCCAAGCCAACAAGGTGACACAGCACCCCTCTTATTTGGGGAGAACCCTGGTATAGTGACCCAATCCTGGGAGAACCCTGGCATAGTGACCAGATCTGGAGAAACCCTGGCATAGTCACCAGATCTGGAGAGAACCCTGGCATAGTGACCAGATCTGGAGAGAACCTGGCATAGTGACCAGATCTGGAGAGAACCCTGGCATAGTCACCAGATCTGGAGAGAACCCTGGCATAGTGACCAGATCTGGAGAGAACCCTGGCATAGTGACCAGATCTGGAGAGAACCCTGCACCAGATCTGGAAGAACCCTGGCATAGTGACCAGATCTGGAGAGAACCCTGGCATAGTGACCAGATCTGGAGAGAACCCTGGCATAGTCACCAGATCTGGAGAGAACCCTGGCATAGTGACCAGATCTGAGAGAAACCCTGCATAGTGACCAGTCTGGAGAGAACCCTGGCATAGTGACCAGATCTGCATAGAACCCTGCATAGTGACCAGATCTGGGGAGAACCCTGGCATAGTGACCAGATCTGGGGAGAACCCTGGCATAGTGACCAGATCTGGAGAACCCTGGCATAGTGACCAGATCTGGAGAGAACCCTGGCATAGTGACCAGATCTGGAGAGAACCCTGGCATAGTGACCAGATCTGGGAGAACCCTGGCATAGTGACCAGATCTGGAGAAACCCTGGCATAGTGACCAGATCTGGGGAGAACCCTGGCATAGTGACCAGATCTGAGAGAACCCTGGCATAGTGACCAGATCTGGGGAGAACCCTGGCATAGTGACCAGATAGATAGATTTTGGTAGATTTTCAGGAAAATATTAATCCCTACAGACACTACAGACAGAGACACTAGACACTACAGAAGACACTACAGACAGACAGACACTAGACAGAGACACCAGACACTACAGACAGACAGACACTAGACAGACACTACAGACAGACAGACACTAGACAGAGACACTACAGACAGACACTACAGACAGACACTACAGACAGACAACACTACAGACAGACACTACAGACAGACAGACACTACAGACAGACACTACAGACAGACAGACACTACAGACAGACACTACAGACAGACAAACTACAGACAGACACTACAGACAGAAGACACTACAGACAGACACTACAGACAGACAGACACTACAGACAGACACTACAGACAGACACCACAGACGACACCACAGACAGACACTACAGACAGACACTACAGACAGACACTACAGACAGACACTACAGACAGACACTACAGACAGACACCACAGACTAACCTTCTTTTTAAGTCTTTCTTTCTGCTTTTTCTTTTAGTTTGTCCTCTTCTTCTATAAGTTCCCTGGCGTTTTTTTCAGCCTCCTAAAAAGGAACGTTATTTCAGTAAAAACATCCTCTATGTTGAATGTAACACAAAATGATGTGATTAACTGAAATAGTTGTTTGCATCTTACCTCAGGAGTGAGTTGTCTTATACATGGATGGGGGGTTAAGGTAGCTTTGAGATACTATGCCCTAAAAAATTGTGTGTAAAACCGCAATAGGCTTTTTATTCTTTGTGTTTTTTGTCATCATAATAGTCGACGTCATCGTCGTATTCATCGTCAATATAGTCACCCACGAAGGGGTTGACAATATCAAGACCTGGAAAATCAAATATGGGTGAATTAAATGGCAATGGACAGCAATAATTCATATCTGTTGATGAACTAAAGCAGTCTTTCCCAGTCCTGGCCCTGGGAACACAAAGGAGTGCACATGTTTGTCCTCAGTAGCACTATACAGGGGATTCAAACAATCAACATCCTCAAGCTTGGATGATTTCAGTCAGCTGTGTAGAGCTAGCAAAAAAACTAGAATGTGTACTAATTGCAGTCCCCGGGACCAGGATTGGGAATGTCTGAACTAAAACAATAAATAGTACCGTGTAATGACAATTCACATTAGGTCTACATCTTTACAAGGTCCCTCACCTGGCCTTTCATTAGGTCTACATCTTTACAAGGGCCCTCACCTGGCCTTTCATTAGGTCTACATCTTTACAAGGTCCCTCACCTGGCTCTTCATTAGGTCTACACTTTACAAGGTCCCTCACCTGGCTCTTCATTAGGTCTACATCTTTACAAGGTCCCTCACCCCTTCATTAGGTCTACATCTTTACAAGGTCCCTCACCTGGCTCTTCATTAGGTCTACATCTTTACAAGGTCCCTTACCTGGCTCTTCATTAGGTCTACATCTTTACAAGGTCCTCACCTGGCCTTTCATTAGGTCTACATCTTTACAAGGTCCCTCACCTGGCTCTTCATTAGTCTACATCTTTACAAGGTCCCTCACCTGGCCTTTCATTAGGTCTACATCTTTACAAGGCCCTCACCTGGCCTTTCATTAGGTCTACATCTACAAGGCAGACAAGCCCAGGTATGTAGGTCCCTCACCTGGCCTTTCATTAGGTCTACATCTTTACAAGGCAGACAAGCCCAGGTATGTAGGTCCCTCACCTGGCCTTTCATTAGGTCTACATCTTTACAAGGCAGACAAGCCCAGGTATGAAAGTCCCTCACCTGGCCTTTCATTAGGTCTACATCTTACATGGTCCCTCACCTGGCCTTTCATTAGGTCTACATCTTTACAAGGCAGACAAGCCCAGGTATGTAGGTCCCTCACCTGGCTCTTCCATTAGGTCTACATTCCAAATAACACCATTCCCAATGTAGTGCACTACATGGGGACCAGGTCCATATGGCTCATGTCTAAAGTAGTGCACACATAGGGGACCAGGGTCCATATGGCTCTTGTCTAAAGTAGTGCACTACATAGGGGACCAGGGTCCATATGGCTCTTGTCTAAAGTAGTGCACTACATAGGGGACCAGGGTCCATATGGCTCTTGTCTAAAGTAGTGCACTACATAGGAATAGGGTGCCATTTTGGACACAGACGCTGAGTTGACCTGAACATGACCTTGCTATCATACAGCATATGACTTGAATCATTCAAAGATTTCTTAACAAAAATGTACTAACTAAACAGTATTTATTACAATCTGGCATTTATAGGGAACAGAGTACAACTCAGAACTGTATGTTCTTACCTAACAGGCCATAGTTAAAGGCATCCATAAAGGTGTGTTTAGTGGCTCGTCCATGTATCAGATCCACCATAGCTTCCTGTCGGTGAGAGAGATTAAAGTAGATTTTGCCACAGTAGCTGGGAACCATGAGGCTATACAGCTAACTATATACAGTAGCTGGGAACCATGAGGCTATACAGCGAACTATATACAGTAGCTGGGAACCAGAGGCTATACAGCGAACTATATACAGTAGCTGGGAACCATGGGCTATATAGCTAACAATATACAGTAGCTGGGAACCATGAGGCTATACAGCTAACTATATACAGTAGCTGGGAACCATGAGGCATACAGCGAACTATATACAGTAGCTGGGAACCATGGGCTATATAGCTAACAATATACAGTAGCTGGGAACCATGAGGCTATACAGCTAACTATATACAGTAGCTGGGAACCATGAGCTATACAGCGAACTATATACAGTAGCTGGGAACCATGGGCTATATAGCTAACTATATACAGTAGCTGGGAACCATGAGGCTATACAGCGAACTATATACAGTAGCTGGGAACCATGGGCTATATAGCTAACTATATACAGTAGCTGAGAACCATGGGGCTATATAGCTAACTATATACAGTAGCTGGGAACCATGAGGCTATATAGCGAACTATATACAGTAGCTGGGAACCATGGGGCTATATAGCTAACTATATACAGTAGCTGGGAACCATGATGCTATACAGCTAACTATATACAGTAGCTGGGAACCATGAGGCTATATAGCTAACTATATACAGTAGCTGGGAACCATGGGGCTATATAGCTAACTATATACAGTAGCTGGGAACCATGATGCTATACAGCTAACTATATACAGTAGCTGGGAACCAGATGCTATACAGCTAACTATATACAGTAGCTGGGAACCATGAGGCTATATAGCTAACTATACAGTAGCTGGAACCATGGGGCTATATAGCAACAATATACAGTAGCTGGGAACCATGGGGCTATATAGCTAACTATATACAGTAGCTGGGACCATGGGGCTATATAGCTAACAATATACAGTAGCTGGGAACCATAAGGCTATACAGCGAACTATATACAGTAGCTGGGAACCATGAGGCTATATAGCTAACTATATACAGTAGCTGGGAACCATGGGGCTATTATAGCTAACAATAACAGTAGCTGGGAACCATAAGCTATACAGCGAACTATATACAGTAGCTGGGAACCATGAGGCTATACAGCTAACTTAACTATATAAGGTAGCACCTATCTAGGGCAGAAGGCAAACATGAACCTGATCTGTCATGCATCACTCCCTCTCTCACTCCCTCTCTCTCTCACACACACACACACACACACACACACACTACTCACGTGGGTACGCAAAATGTGTGGATTCTCCTGCATGATGACATGATCTGATGATGTGAAGAGAAAATATGATCAGAGACTTCAGGGAATGTTACCACATGTCTATGTGCGCATCTTTGACAACTAACGTTAATGGCATAGCTAGCTAATTATGTTCAGAATTACAACAATTTCCTATTAACGTGCGTGGTTGGTGTTTACATGTGTTACCACCTCGTCCTAGAGCCACCTGCTCCTACACGCTAGTGCACAAGATGAAGAAAACAAACTTCAGCTCCTGTTAACTTTATAAGGTTACCTCAAATTCAGTGGTGGCTAACGTTAGCTAGCTAACGTTGGTGTTATTTGGCTAGCTACCTTTCCTTGGTTACGCGACGAAACGGACAATTTCAAGCTAACGTTAGCTCATCTCAATCTTACCTGGTTTCCAATCTCTCTTTCTAAAGTGAGACATTTGATTTGATTAATTTGTGGTGGTTGATTAGACAGAAAATGACTCCTTTAGAAACTCAACGTCTTCCTTGTTCCTCTGTTCCGCGTTGGCATGACTCATCGAGCATTTAACATGACGCCCACGCAGTCCTGCGTAGCGAACTAGCGACCTCCATACGTGTTCACTTCTCCACCGCTCTGAGGAGAATCGAAACTAGCCTCGTCGTCACTAGTTACCACAGCCACAAAGTCATAACCCCCCCTCGCCTAGTTATAGAATTTATCTTCTTAAAATGTGATGTTTAACCTGACCTTGACCACACTGCTAACCTTATGCCTAACCTTACATTCATACATTTTTACAATATAGACAATTTGAACGTTGTGGCAACCAGCCAGAGAGGAAGAAACATAATTTACCTTTTATTTAACTAGGCAAGTCAATTTTGAACAAATAGTTATTTACAATGACAGCTTAGGAATAGTGGGTTAACTGCCTTGTTCAGGGGTAAAACAACAGATTTTTACTTTGTCAGTTCAGGGATTTGACCCAGCAACCTTTCAGTTACTAACCCAACACTCTAACCACTAGGCTACCCAATTCATTCATCTGCGGTTACTTCTGTTTCCAAAATGGCAGACAATTAAAGAGTTGCAAATAAATGGTTTCTATAGCTCCGTTTCCATTCAACTGGCGACCAATTTTCATGTGAATGTTCGAAAATCCTAATTTTAAAAAATGCTCATGTTTTCCCAAGAGATGTGTTTCCATCAAATTAACTTGTTGCAGATAAAAGTCTGTGTGTGATGACATAGTGCCCATATAAATACCCTTTGTGGTTAAATTACAATGTACCGAATAAAAAAAATACAAGTTAAATAGGTTTTCATCGCATTTTAAACGCTAATGATGATTTTCTCACAAAAAAATGTTTCGTTATATAGCGAGTGTAGCCACTCTGGTATGTGGTGGAAATTCTAATCAATAAAGAGGAGAGACAAGGTCAATAATCACCAATCAGGATATGACCCTCAAGACGAGGCTCTTATCTCGTCCCTGGTACGTCACAATACAGAAACACCAACTCATTCTATGGCATAAATCAATTGTCAGCTCAAGCTATCTCTATCTCGAGTGAACACCATGTCCTTGACAATACCCAGACTAGGATCTGGAGAGGAAACCATCCGTTTACTATTTGTTAAGTATAGTTGTTATTATTAAACAAAACAAGTAAACATGTTCATTTCTCTACTCACAGGTCCACTCTAGTATTGGCAAGTGCACAGTGGTGTAAAGTACTTAAGTAAAAATACTTTAAATGACTACTTAAGTAGTTCTTTGGGGATATCTGTTCTTTACTTTACAATTTATATTATTGACAACTTTTACTCCACTATATTCTTAAAGAAAATTCTGCACTTTTAATTCCATACATTTTCCCTGACACCCAAAAGTAGTCGTTACATTTTGAATGCTTAGCAGGACAGAAAATGGTTCAATTCGACACTTTTATCAAGTGAACATCCCTGGTCGTCCCTACTGCCTCTGATCAGAATCACTAAACAAAAATGCTTTGTTTTTAAATGATGTCTGAGTGTTGGAGTGTGACCCTGGCTATCCGTAAATAAAAATAAAAAAGACAATTATGCCATCTGGTATGCTTAATATAAGGAATTTGAAATTAGTCATACTTTTACTTTCACTTTTGATACTTAAGTTTATTTTAAACCAAATACTTCTAGACTTTTACTCAAGTAGTATTTTACTGGGTGACTTTCATTTTTACTTGAGTCATTTTCTATTAAGGTATCTTTACTTTTATTCAAGTATGACAATTGAGTTTCCACAAGTGGGCAATGCGCTCTAGCCAACATCTCTATCTGCGCACTGTTGGCAAGAAAATAGCCTACATAATGAGATTATTACGGTGCTTTCAATACAACTGGAAACTCAGGGGAAAAACTAGCTCTAATATGACGTCAGTGATCGTCGGAAAGTAGGACGTAGAAAGAGGCCCGAGTTCCCGAGTTGGAATTCCGAGTCGGATGACCGTTCCAAAAAAATAAAATCCAGTCAGAGCTCGTTTTTTTCTGAGTTCCCAGTTGTCTTTATATATTATACATGTAAACATTTTAAGGGGAATTAAAGTGTAGTATTGTGTGATAATATACAGTTGCTAAATAAAATGTTGGAGACAGTTTTCATGTCTTTGGTTATGCAAACATTTGTTTATTAGATTATATTTCGTTTTAATAATAATGTTGTTTTAATTCCATATGGGTCATACCTTGCTTTGGTCATGTGTTCTCTTATGGGTCAATGATTTTAATTACAATATAGCAATTATGTTCTCGGCTCAATTACTTAGAAGGGCATGTGTTCCCACCCCTCCAATGTGGGCCCAGGTGCATATTTGGTAGCCCCTATACATTCAGGATGTAAGGCTTACTAGTTATGGCAAATGTTGGGAAGACCTGGTTGTTGTAACAACCACAAAAACAGCACAGCTTCACTTTGACCACATCTTTTCATTTATGTTTTATTTGTGTCTTTTTTCCTTTACCACGTTGTTTGGCTCCAGCCATTGGAAGCTCGGTGCATGTACAAAGAAACAGAATGCAATTCAACCATTGATGGACGGTGACGAAAATAATGACATTGCCAGTAGTCATGTTAAGGTGTTCAATGTTTTATTGGTGGAGTTTTATGGATTTGCACATGGCTGTGCATTATTATGATGTCATAATAGRGAAGAGGATCTGATCAAGCCTATTAGTATTCTTGATCCCAAAAAGACACACAACTGTTTTGGGGGTTAATTCCACATCTGTTTGCATTGCTTGGTAGTGTATTAGCATGGTATGAGACAACATAAATATTACAATTTAAAATTAAATTAAACAGTATTATCCTAAATTGAGACATGAACAAAACATGTGATATCACATCAACAACAAAATCTTTCAGGATGTACCTGTTTTCAGTATAGAATGACATGTATACAAATTATGTTTAAAAAAATTGTGTTTTGTCTTAATGACTGTTCTTTAGAAGATAGGAAACTCAACAGTGTGTTAGTCCGAGAAACAATAACTAGATAGTTGTTTTATGTTTGTGAAACCTTGAAATGAACACAACGAGAAGTGATTTTGTAACAACACATTTGAATGGGTAAGGGTATCAAAATATATACACTGCTCAAAAAAATAAAGGGAACACTTAAACAACACAATGTAACTCCAAGTCAATCACACTTCTGTGAAATCAAACTGTCCACTTAGGAAGCAAATGATTGACAATAAATTTCACATGCTGTTGTGCAAATGGAATAGACAACAGGTGGAAATTATAGGCAATTAGCAAGACACCCCCAATAAAGGAGTGGTTCTGCAGGTGGTGACCACAGACCACTTCTCAGTTCCTATGCTTCCTGGCTGATGTTTTGGTCACTTTTGAATGCTGGCGGTGCTTTCACTCTAGTGGTAGCATGAGACGGAGTCTACAACCCACACAAGTGGCTCAGGTAGTGCAGCTCATCCAGGATGGCACATCAATGCGAGCTGTGGCAAGAAGGTTTGCTGTGTCTGTCAACGTAGTGTCCAAAGCATGGAGGCGCTACCAGGAGACAGGCCAGTACATCAGGAGACGTGGAGGAGGCCGTAGGAGGGCAACAACCCAGCAGCAGGACCGCTACCTCCGCCTTTGTGCAAGGAGGATCAGGAGGAGCACTGCCAGAGCCCTGCAAAATGACCTCCAGCAGGCCACAAATGTGCATGTGTCTGCTCAAACGGTCAGAAACAGACTCCATGAGGGTGGTATGAGGGCCGACATCCACAGGTGGGGGTTGTGCTTTACAGCCCAACACGTGCAGGACGTTTGGCATTTGCCAGACGACCAAGATTGGCAAATTCGCCACTGGTGCCCTGTGCTCTTCACAGATGAAAGCAGGTTCACACTGAGCACGTGACAGAGTCTGGAGACGCCGTGGAGAATGTTCTGATGACCGGTTTGGCGGTGGGTCAGTCATGGTGTGGGGTGGCATTTCTTTGGGGGGCCGCACAGCCCTCCATGTGCTCGCCAGAGGTAGCCTGACTGCCATTAGGTACCGAGATGAGATCCTCAGACCCCTTGTGAGACCATATGCTGTGGGGTTGGCCCTGGGTTCCTCCTAATGCAAGACAATGCTAGACCTCATGTGGCTGGAGTGTCAGCAGTTCCTGCAAGAGGAAGGCATTGATGCTATGGACTGGCCCGCCCGTTCCCCAGACCTGAATCCAATTGAGCACATCTGGGACTCATGTCTCGCTCCATCCACAAAGCCACGTTGCACCACAGACTGTCCGCGGAGTTGGCGGATGCTTTAGTAAGGTCTGGGACGAGATCCCTCAGGAGACCATCCGCCATCTCATCAGGAGCATGCCCAGGCGTTGTAGGGAGGTCATACAGGCACGTGGCGGCACACACACTCTGAGCCTCATTTTTGACTTGTTTAAAGGACATTACATCAAAGTTGGATCAGCCTGTAGTGTGGTTTTCCACTTTAATTTTGAGTGTGACTCCAAATCCAGACCTCCATGGGTTGATAAATTTGATTTCCATTGATCATTTTTGTGTGATTTTGTTGTCAGCACATTCAACTATGTAAAGAAAAAAGTATTTAATAAGAATATTTCATTCATTCAGATCTAGGATTGTGTTATTTTAGTGTTCCCTTTTATTATTTTGAGCAGTGTATATTGGTTCTGTCATATATATTTATATATATTGTTCTCTGTGTCAGCCTGTCAACACTAGATTTGCAGAGATAGTTGTCCAGGAAACTTGGTTCTGTCAGCCTGCACTGAGTCTCCAGCTGTTTAAAGTCTGTCTGTCTCTGTGTCTTGTCTATTTYATTCATTCAGATCTAGGATGTGTTATTTTAGTGTTCCCTTTATTTTTTTGGAGCAGTGTATATAATTCTATGTCTGAATAAAGCTCATATAAACTGTTTTCATCACTGTCTTGTAAACACATTCTTGTAAGTTGGAGTTACTGTACGTGATTATCTGGGGCTGATGTACAGATTTGAGCACTTGACATGACATTGACATTTCTGGGTATATCTCACCTGTAACATAATAATAATAATATTGTTATATTATTTTTCATAATACAAAATCTGTCAATCAACCAAATGTATTTCTTATAACCTCTTTTAGCATCAGCAGTTGTCACAAGGGGTTATAGAGAGACTCAGTCTAAACATCTAAGACCCATCAATGCATATGTCRAARCACAGCCTCTGGGAAACACTCCCTAGARGTCATAAMCCTAGGATTWAAACTAGAGAGGAACCATGCCCTCCGAGGGCTGTGCTGAGCGGACATTTAAGAGTATATATTCAAAATGTTCCAACCTGCGTAGATGACCATCAGGGTCATATAATAACCAGGAGTGTCATGTCTAATAACCATGTCATGTCTTTTTMATAGCCTGAGCGAGAGASCGAGAGAGAGGAWCWRKTACATAAAGTTATCACAGATGCACACTATGTAAAACACATTATATTAATAATTCCCTCAAAATTKKATGTCATTGTCTTTCATAACTGTTGCAATACAAAACATTGAAATGTTGTTAAATATTTGCTACTTTGGTATACATTGAGTGAAATGGTATACATTGAGTGAAATGGTATACATTGAGTGAAATGGTATACATTGAGTAATATTACACAATGAAATAATAGATCATCACTCACAGACAGACATGGCTTCATAGTTGTTCATAGTTTATTATCATAGTTGGCCATAGTTTCTAATGATCATAGTCATAGTTTCTAGTCTGAGAGGTTTGATATAATAAGAGGGTCAAATAGACCCTAAGAGGGCCGAAGCTGTTGTTTACAAACAGTATGAATTAATAAAAACAATGGTTCAATGTCCTTCATTTAAAAAAAAAAACATACACGTCAATGAAAACAATTAAGACAAATCATTCTTAAATAACATACAGTGGGGAGAACAAGTATTTGATACACTGCCGATTTTGCAGGTTTTCCTACTTACAAAGCATGTAGAGGTCTGTCATTTTTATCATAGGTACACTTCAACTGTGAGAGACGGAATCTAAAACAAAAATCCAGAAAATCACATTGTATGATTTTTTAGTAAATAATTTGCATTTTATTGCATGACATAAGTATTTATACCTACCAACCAGTAAGAAACTCAGCTCTCACAGACCCTTGTTAATTTTCTTTAAGAAGCCTCCTCTTTCCACTCATTACCTGTATTAACTGCACCTGCTTTTGAACTCGTTACCTGTATAAACAAGACACTGTCCAACACCAATCAAACAACTCCAACCTTCTCCACAGGCCAAGACCAGAAGCTGTATAGGACATCAGGGATAAAATTTGTAGACCTCACTGAAGGCTGGGAGTGGGCTACAGGACAATAGGCAAAGCAGTTGGTGAGAAGCAACAAACTTTGGGCGCAATTATTAGAAATGGAAGAAGTTCCAAGATACGCGTCCAATCACCCTCGTCTGGGGCTCATGCAAGATCTCACTCTGGGAATCAATGATCATGAGGAAGTAGTGGCAGCAGGACCAGGTCCTAGAAACTAACGCGAGGACCTGGTCATGACTGAAAGAGACTGAACACAGTCCTAAAGAAACCATTAGTAACACAAGTCCTGGGTTATTGAAGGACAGACCGGTTGGTCTCCTCCTCCCCTCATATCACTCCCCTCTTCCCCCTGCCCAGTAAGTCAGTCTCTCATTTCCCTGAGTAAGCGTCTCCTCCCGCATAATCCAGTTCTTCTCCCTGCAGTAATCGTCTCCCCTATTGCATAACACATCCTCCTATTCCCCTAGTAATTCCGCCTCTCTTCCCCGTATCCAGTCTATCCCTGAGTAGTCAGTCCTCCTCTATCCCCCTGCGCGTAAAGTTCCCCAGTCCTCTCCTATTTCCCCATGCAGTATCAGTCCGTCCTTTACCTATTCCCCTGCAAGGTAAGTCCCAGTCATCTCTATGCCCCTCAAAGTCCATCTACTCCTACCCCCTCAGTATAGTCACAGTCCTCTTCCTATTTCCCCCACTGCATGTAAGTCCAGTCCTCCCTCCCACCCTGCAGTAAAGTCAACGTCCTCCTCCTACTTCCCCCTGCAGTAAGTCCATTCCTCCTCCTATTCCACCCGTCTTCTACTTCGTGCCAGAAGTCATCCTCTCCTATTTTCCCCCTGCAGTAAGTCCATCCTCCTCCATTCCCCAGTACCATCCTCCTCCTAATTCCCCCTGCAGTAAGTCAGTCCTCTCCTATTACTCCCCCCTGCAGTAAGGCTCCATCCTCTCTATTACCCCCTGCTCAGTAAGTGTCATTCCTCCTCCATACCTCCCCAATGCGTAAGTCAAGTCCTCCTCCTATTCCCCCATGCAGTAGGTCCAGTCCTCTCTCCTAATTTCCCCCTGCAGTAAGGTCCAGTCCCCTCCTATCCCCCTGCAGTTCAAGTCCGTCTCTTCCTATCCCCCTGCAGTTAAAGTCCAGTCCTTCCCCTATTCCCCTGCAGTAAGTCCAAGTCCCTCCGTCCTATATCCCATGCAGTACAGTCCAGTCTCTCTTACCCTTTCCCCCCTGCAGTAAGTCCACGCCTCCCCTATTTCCCGCCTGCAGTAAGTCATCCTCCTTCCTTATTTCCCCCCTCGCAGGTAAGTTCCAGTTCTCCTCTCTTTATTCCCTTGCAGTTAAGTCCATCCTCTTCCTATTTCCCCCTGCAGTCAGTCCAGTCTCTTCCTATTTCCCCCCCTTTGCAGTACAGTCTTTATTCCCCCCCTCAAGTAGGTGATCTGTAAACTCTCTAGGTAAATTTGGTGATTTTGGGATGGGCCGTCAAGGGATGAGAACTCTCTGACGTGTGTAGCTAAGTTCTCATTTAAGCTCTGTGCATCAGGTCTGGCACTACAGAGTGTAGAGAACGACCGCAGGAAGCTCTCTCCTGCTGAGTCGCCACTGTCCTACTGAGGGCGCTTAGCGATACCATCCCCCGGTGTGTCCGAAGTACAGCACCTCTGTCAGCTCCATGCAGCCCGTTCCTCTTCCGCAGGCAGGGCAAGGCCACCGTTTGCCACACCGGTCGTCGCTCTCAGCCACCAGAACACGAGTCCTTGTTCTCACCCAGGTAGGTCTCCTGGATGTGGTCGAGGGTCTTCTCAGGGAGGTGTGATGTAGCTGTCTGAAAGCGTAGCCTCACCAGCTGCTTGGCCCCGGCAGGAGAAGAGTGACCCCTACTACAGGCAGCAGGTACGGACCGGGAGCTGGCCAGCAGGGGCGCATGGAACGTGACCATGCAGGATCATCTGGGTCCGGGGGCTGTTTGAAGGAGGTTGCATAAGGAGGAAGGACGTGCTCGCTCATCCTGGTAAGATCTTTCACGGTCTCTTGTCAATATCTGGTATCTTCCGATGTGGGTTCAGCAGCCATGGCACTGGGTCCTGTAAGGGGTTGGGTGGCCGATATGAATTAATTTAATGTCGTGATATTTTGACAGATGAATGAATGTGATGTACAAGATGTTATATGAATTACAAATATAGTTATTTGAACTTTACATCCAAAAAGGATGCAGTGTTATCAGTTTTAGGCTTATCAAGTTAAATGGAAATAATTCACTCAGGCTAAGGCCTGGATTTTTACTTACGTAAGAATACTTAAATGAGAAGGCAATATTATGTCATCCTTAGTCAAAATAATTAAGTCTAGAATGATTTAAACTCAGTCTGGAATGATTTAGTCATGTAACGGTGCAAAACATTATATTGTATATCAAGATTTTTTTTTTAGGTAGCAATCGTAGAAGAGGTCGTTCCCAAATATCAGCCAACCTGTCTGTGGCTGCCCTTCATAACACCGGTCTGCCTCATAACCAACCGGTCTGCTTCATAAATACAACGGCTGCCCTTTAAAACTTTCCACGGTCTGTTAGTGTCTGTCCTTCAATAACTATACGGTCTGTCTAGTGTCTGTCCTTCCAATTAACCATTCCGGTCTGGTCTAGTGTCCTGTCTAGTGTCTGCTTCCATAACCTACGGTCTGTTAGGTGTCTGTCTTCAATAACCTACCGGTCTGCTAGTGTTGCCCTACAATAACTACCGGTCTGTCTAGTGTCTGTCTTCAATAACCTACCGGTCCTGTCTAGTGTCTGTCCTTCAATAACTACGGTTTGTCTAGTGTCTGCGCTTCAATAACCTACCGGTTGTTAGTGTCTGTCTAGTGTCTGTCCCTCAATAACCTACCGTCTGTCAAGTGTCTGCCTTCAATAACGTCTACCGGTCTGTCTAGTGTCTGCCCTTCATACCTAACGGTCTGTCTAGTGTCCTGGCCTTCGCAATAACCTTCGTTGTTAGTGTCTGCCTTCAATAACCTAGCGGTCTGTCTAGTGTCTCCTTCGTAATACGGTCTGACTAGTGTCCCTGTCTTCAATAACTAACCGGTCTGTCTAGTGTCTGCCCTTCAATAACCTACCGGTCTGTCGTAGTGTCTGTTCCTTTCAACTCACCTACCGTGTGTCTAGTGTCTGCCCTTCCAATAATACGGTCTGTCTAGTGTCTGCGCTTCAATAATCTCTACCGGTCTGTTAGTGTCTGCCCTTCAATAACCTACCGGGTCTGTCTATGTCTGCCTTCAATAACCTACCGTGTCTGTCTAGTTTCTGTCCTTCAATAACTGCCGGTCTGTCTAGTGTCTGCCCTTCAATTAGACCTACCGTCTGCTCTAGTGTCTGTGTTTCAATAACCTAACCGGTCTGTCAGTGTCTGTCCTTAAAACCTACCGTCTGTCTAGTGTCTGTCTTTCAATAACCTCCGTTCTGTCTAGTTTGTCTGTCTAGTGTCTGTCCTTTCAGTAACTAACGGTCTGTCTAGTGTCCTGGTCTTCATAACCTCACGTCTGTCTAGTGTCTGTCCTTCAATAACTACCGGTCTGTCAGTGGTCTGTCTTCAATAACGCTACCGGTCTGTCCTAGTGTCTGCTTCAATAAGTACGGTCTGTCTAGTGTCTGCTTCAAATAACCACGCGGTCTGTCCTAGTGTCTGTTAGTGTCTGCCTTCAATAACTACGGTCTGTTTTCTAGTGTCTGCTTCATAACCTCCGGTCTGTCTGCGTGTCTGTTAGTGTCGCCTTCAATAACCTACCGGTCTGTCTAGGTGTCTGCCTTCATCCCTACCGGTCTGTCTCGGTGTCTGCCCTTCAATAACCTACCGGTCTGTCTAGTGTCTGCCTTCAATAACCTACCGGTCTGTCTAGTGGTCTGTCTAGGTGTCTGTCCTTCATAACCCTAGCGGGTTGTCCTAGTGTCTGCCTTCAATAACCTACCGGTTGTCTAGTGTTGCCTTCAATAACTTATCCGGTCTAGTGTCTGCCCTTGAATAACCGCTACCGGTCTGTCTAGTGTCTGCCCTTCAATAACTACCGGTCTGTCTAGTGTGTCTTAATAACCTACCGGTCTGTCTAAGGTGGTCTGCCTTCAATAACTACTCCGGTCTGTTTCTAGTTGTCTGCCCTTGCATAACCTCCGGTTGTCTAGTGTCTGCCTTCTAACTACCGGTCTGTCCCTAGTGTTGCCTTCAATAACTTCCGGTCTGTTTATGTGTCTGCCTTCATAACTACCGGTCCTGTCTAGTTCTGCCCTTCAATAAACCTAGGGTCTGTTAGTGTTGTCTTCAATAACCTACCGGTCCTGGTCTAGTGTCTGTTCAAATAACTACCGTCTGTCTAGTAGTAATGCCTTCAATACCTACCGTGTGGTGTTAGTGTCGCCCTTTCAATAACTATTCGGTCTGTCTAGGTCTGCCCTTCAATAACTACCGGTCTGTCTAAGTGTCTGGGTCCTTCAATAACCTACCGCTGTCTAAGTGTCTGCCTTCAATAACCTACCGGTCTGTTCTAGTGTCCTTCAATAAGCTGCTCCGGTCTGTCTAGTGTCCTGTTCCAATAACTAACCGTCTTGTCTAGTGTGCCTTCAATAACTACCGGTCTGTCTTGAGTGTCTGTTCTTCAATAACCTACCGGTCTGTCTAGGTGTCTGCCCTTTTCCATACCTAACCGGTCTGTTAGTGTCTGCCCTTCAATAACGCTACCGGTCTGTCTAGTGTCTCTCAAATACCTACGGTCTGTCTAGTGTCTGCCTTCATAACCTACCGGTCTGTCTAGTGTCCTGTCTAGTGTTGCCTTCAATAACTACGGTCTGTCTAGTGTCTGGGTTAGTGGTTGTCCTCATAACTACGGTCTATCTAGTGTCTGTCTTCAAATAACGCTATACGGTCTGTCTAGTTCTGCCTTTCAATAACTACTACCGTCTGTCTAGTGTCTGTCTTCAATAACCTACGGTCTGTCTAGTGTCTGCCCTTCAATAACCTATCGGTCCCTGTCCTAGTGTCTGCCCTTCAAAATAACTACGGTCTGTCTGTGTCTGTCTAGTGTCTGCCCTTCAATACTACCGGTCTGTCTGTGGTCTGTGCTTCAATAACCTACGCGGTCCTGTCTAGTGGTCTTGTCTAGTGTCTGCATTGCAATAACCTACGGTTGTCTTACGTGTCTGCCCTTCAATAACTACCGGTCTGTCTAGTGTCTGGCCCTTGCAATAACCTACCGGTCTGTCTAGTGTCTGCCTTCAATTCCTACCGGTCTGTCTGTGGTCTGTCTTCATAACCTAGCGGTCTGTTTAGTGTCTGCCCTTCAGTAACTACCGGTTGTTTCTATGTCTGTCCTTCATAACCTACGGTGTGTCTAGTGTCTGCCTTCAATTAACCTAACCGGTCTGTCTAGTGTCTGCCCTTCAGATACCTACGGTCTGTCTAGTGTCCTGGCCATTCAATACCTACCGTCTGTCTAGTGTCTGCCTTCAATAACTACGGTTCTGTCTAGTGTTGCCTTCAATAACCTACGGTTGCTAGTGTCTGCCCTTCAATACCTAACCGGTCTGGTCTAGTGTCTTGTGTTTCACTAACGCTACTTTTGTCTTAGTGTCTTGTCTTCAATAACTACCGGTCTGTCAGTGTCTGTCTTTAAATTAACTACCGGTTGTCTAGTGTCTGGTCTAGTTGTCTGTCTTCAATAACCTACCGGTCTGTCTAGTGTCCTGCTTCTTCATATAACCTATCCGTCTGTCTAGTTGTCTGTGTTTCAATATACCTACTTTCTGTCTAGTGTCTGTCCTTCAATAACTCCGGTTCTGTCTAGTGTCTGTTCTTCATAACTACCGGTCTGTTTCTAGTGCTGTCTATGTGTCTGTCTAATAACTACCGGTCGTTCTAGTGTCTGTCTTCATAATACCGTCTGTCCTTAGGTGTCTGGTCTAGTGTCTGTCTTCAATACCTACGTGCTGTTGTGTCTGTCTTCAATCCTACTCGGTCTTGTCTAGTGTCTGTCTTTCAATGAACAATCCGGTCTGTTAGTGTCTGTCCCTTCAATATCCTACGGTACCTGTCTAGTGTCTGTGTTCAATAACCTACCGGGTTGTCAGTGTCTGTCTAGTGTCTGCCTTCATAACCTACCGGTCTGCTAGTGTTGCTTCATAACTACCGGTCTTGTCTAGTGTCTGCCTTAATACTACCGGTGCGTCTAGTGTCCTGTCTAGTGTCTGTCTTAATACCTAGCCGTCTGTCTAGTGGTTGCCTTCAATAAGCTAGCCGGTCTTTCAGTTGTCTGCCTTCAATACTACCGGTCTGTCTGTGTATGCCTTCAATAACTACCGTCTGTCTAGTGTTCTGTCCTTCAATACTACCGTCTGTCTAGTGTTACCTTCAATAACGTACGGTCTGTCTAGTGGTCTGTCCTTCATACCTACCGGTTGGTTGTCTAGGGTCTGCCTAATAACTACCGGTCTGTCTAGTGGTTGCCTCACTAACCTACGGTCTGTCTAGTGTCTGCCCTCAATAACCTACCGGTCTGTCTAGTGTCTGCTTCAATAACCTAACGGTCTGTCTATAGTGTCTGCCCTTCAATGAACTCCGGTCTGTCTAGTGTCTGCCTTGCAATTACGGTTCTGTCTAGTTGTCTGGTTTCAATAACCTACGTCTGTCTGTGTCTGTCCTTCAATACCTACCGGTCTGTCTAGTGTGTCCTCAATAACTCCGGTCTGTCTAGGTCTGTTAGTGTTTGCCTTCAATAACTAGCCGGTCTGTCTTGTGTATGCCTTTCAATAACATACGTCTGTCTGTTTTCTGGCCTTCAATAACTACCGGTTGTTAGTGTCTGTCGTTCATAACTACCGGTTCTGTCTAGTGTTGTCCTTCAATAACCTACGGTCTGCCTAGTGTTCTGTCCTTTCAATTAACCTACGGTTTTCTAGTGTCCTGCCCTCAATAACCTCGGTCTGTCTAGTGTCTGCCCTTCATACTACCGTCTGTCTAGTGTCTGTCTTCAATTAACCGGTCCTTCTAGTGCTGTCCTTACAATAACCTACGGTCTGTTTAGTGTCTGCTTCATAACCTACCGGTGTCTAGTGTCTGTGTTCAATAATACCGGTCTGTCTAGTGTCTGCCCTTCAATACCTACGTCTGTCTAGTGTCTGTCCTTCAATATACGGTTGTCTATGTGTCTGCCTTATAACCTACGGTCTGTCTAGTGTTGGCTCTAACTCTACGGTGTCTGTCTAGTGTCTGTCCTTCAATACTCAACGGTCTGTTAGTGTTGCCCTTCAATAACCTACCGGTCTGTTAGTGTGCCTTACTAATACGGTTGTTATGTCTGCCTTCATAACCTAACGGTCTGTCCAGTGTCTGCCTTCAATAACTACCGGTTGGTCTATTGTCTGTCCTTCAATAACTACGGTCTGGTCTAGTGGTCTACCTTCATACTAACGGTCCTGTTAGTGTTGTCTTCCTAACCTACCGGTGTGTCTAGTGTCTGCTTCAAACTAACTACCGGTTTGTCCTAGTGTCTGCCCTTTCAATAACTACCGGCTGTCTAGTGTCTGGCCCTTCAATAACCTACCGGTCCTGTCTGTGTCTGCCTTATAACTACCGTCTGTCTAAGTGCTGCGTTTAATACTATCGGGTCTGTTAGTGTCTGTCCTTAATAACCTATCCGGTTGTCTATGTCTGTCCTTCAATACTACGGTCTGTTAGTGTCTGTCTAGTTCTGTCCTTTCAATACTACCGTCCTGTTAGTGTCTGGCTTCAATTAACTACCGGTCTGTCTAGTGTATGCCTTCAATAACTTACGGTCTGTCTAGTGTTGTGTTTCAATAACGCTACCGTCGTCTAGTGTCTGTCCTTTCAACCTCCCGGTCTGCCTAGTGTATGTCTTTCATAACCTACCGTCTGTTCTAGTGTCTGCCTTAATAACTACTCGGTCTGTCTAGGTTGCCCTTACAATAAACTACCCCGCGTCCCCTTTGGTCCCTTAAAAGTTGGGGGGTTTTCTGGTGTTTTTTTCCCCCTCAATACACGTGTCCTGTCTAGTGTCGTGTCTTACAATAACCTAACCGGTCTTCTAGTGTCTGCTTCAATTACCTAACCGGTCTGTCTAGTGTCTGTCAGATACCTATCCGCTGTTTGTTGGTTGCATACTAATCGGTCTGGTCTTAGTGGTCTGTCCTTCATACCTAAACCGGTTGTCTAGTGTCTTCAATACTAACCGGTTCGTTTGTTTGCTTCAATAATAACCGGTGTTAGTGTCTGTCCTTCAATAACCAACCGGTCTGTCTAGTGGTCTGTCTGTGTCTGCCCTTCATAACTACCGTCTGTCTAGTGTCTGTCATTCAAGTACCTATGCAGGTCTGTCTAGTGGGTTGTCCTCATAATACCGGTCCTGCCTATGTGTCTGTCCTCAATAACCTACGGTCTGTCTAGTTGTCTGCCTTCAATAACCTAGTCCGGGTCTGTCTCGTGTCTGCCCTTCATAACTACGTCCCTGGTCTAGTGTTGTTTCAATACTACCGGTCCTTGTCTAGTGTTCTGTCCTTCACTAACCAACCGGTCTGTCTAGTGTCTGTCTAGTGTTGCCCTTCAATAACCTACGGTCTGTCTAGTGTCTGTTTTCAATTACCCGGTCTGTCTAGTGTCTGCCTTCAATACCAACCGTCTGTCTAGTGTCTGCCTTAATAACCTACGGCTTGTCTAGTGTCTGCCTTCAATAAACCTACCGGTCCTGTTGTGTCTGCCTTCAATAACCACCGGTCTG
>NW_019946069.1:0-2131 GCF_002910315.2 Salvelinus sp. IW2-2015
ACGTCCGTGGTAGGCAGTGTGTGTGTATGTGTTGGCATCGGAGCAGGCTAGGGAGTCTTGTGGTAGGCAGTGTGTGTTGGATTGTGTTTGGCATCGGAGCAGACTGGCAGGCTAGGGGAGTCTGTGGTTAAACGCAGTGTGTGTGGATGTGTTGGCATTGGAGCAGGCTAGGAGGTCTGTGGTAGGCAGTGGTGTGGATTGTTGCGTCATCGGAGCAGACTGGCAGGCCTAGGGCAGTCTGTGGTAAGGCCAGTGTGTGGATGTGTTGGCATCGGAGCAGCGGCTAGGGAGTCTGTGGTTAAGCAGTGTGTGTGGATGTGTTGGCATGCGGAGCAGGCTAGGGAGTCTGTGGTAGGCAGTGATGTGTGTGATGTGTTGGCATCCGGGAGCAGGGCTAGGGAGTCTTGTGGTAAGGCAGTGTTGTGTGGATTGTTGGCATCGGAGCAGGCTAGGGAGTCTGTGGTAAGGCAGTGTGTGTGTGGATGGGGAAGGGGTTGTGTGCTGCTGTTGAAAGAGATGTCAGAGTGACGCTCCTCCTGATATTTATACAGAACAAACTCTCTTCTTAACAGTCATATCAGCCTCTGCCTCCTTCTCTTTACCTCCCTCCTACCCCCACTCGAAACTTTTCGTTTCTCTACCCTTCCTCTACTCCCTCACCCATTTTCACCCCTTCTCTACCTTCCTTGGATCTTCTCTTTTAAACCTTTCTCTTTACCTCGCCTCTCTCTCTCCCCTTTTGCACCTCTTTCCTCTCTCTACCTCTTCTGTTTACCTCCTCTCTTTACCTCTCCTCTCACCCCTCCTCGCTCTTTCTCTCTTTTTCTACCTACTCACCCCACCACATCTTATACTACAAAAAATCTCACTCTGGTGCCTCTGTGTGTGTGTGTGTGTGTGTGGTGTGTGTGTGTCGTGTGTGTGTGTGTTGTGTGTGTTGTGTGTGTGTGTTGTGTGTGTGTGTGTGTGTGCTGGTTGTGTGTGTGTGTGTGTGTGTGTGTGTGTGCTGGTGTGTGTGTGTGTTGTGTCGTCGTGTGTGTGTGTGTGTGTGTGTTTGTGGTGTTTGTGTATGTTTGGGATCAGTTGTTCCTTTCAGGATATTGTATTATTTGCAGAAGGGTGAACACTCTCTTGAAATTGTGGCGATGAAATCCAGGTAAACCATCGGAATGCCATTGGAATTCTATTGGACTTCAATGTGAATGCAGCGTGATAATCTCACTGGCACAGCCTTGCCAGTGAGAGCCATACACACTAGGTCTACAAACGGTTCACTAAAAACACACACACATCTATTCAGGTTCACAGACCACCCGCCTCACTCTGTGTTATCAAGTTTCCCAGGACACTCYTGAAGAGAAATGTGTTCTGAGAAGATTCTCCCCTCAGACTCAGAGTGTGTTAGTGTTATTCTGTATTTTACAGTAATGGATGTTCTTGTTCCCATGGTGATGAATCTGTGCTGGGCCACCCATCAGATGGAGGTAGGTTCACTCCTCACTTAGGCTTTACATAGAGCTGTGTGTGWGAGAGACAGGTGAGTCTGGGTGGTCCGTGGGGGTGTATTTGTGAGTATGCCTGTCTCCGTGGTGACAGTAGACTCATGAACGCTCTGCCATCAGATATCCATGGATAACTCCCAGCCTGAGACACACTCTCAGCCAATCCTCTCTGATTAAACACACAAACACACACAAACACACACACTCATCTCATCCTCCTTCACAAAGATAACCAATTCAGCCCCCAYATGAAGCCCTTAAATGATGTCACCTGGGTAATCTGAGCTAGTAAGGCATTAAACTGTCACAGCTTCAGGAAGGAAGAGCTCTCTGCTTGTTCACACAAAGCCTCCCATCCACATTCCTCACCTCTCTGATCACAAACTCATAAAAAAATGTACAGATGACATCTAACTTCCCATGCTGTTGGTAAGAAGAATAGAAAAGAGAACATTTGTATTGTACACACATAGGCCTGCAGCTTTATCCTCGTAATKCTCACAGATATCCACACCCCACATGGACAGAGCTTTGGATGCGGTTGTCTTTGAACGGTAAAATATTGCATAGCAGGACACCAACTACGTGCCACGGGGCTCCATAAAGGACAGTGATGAATTATTATACAC